>NC_052517.1:6616122-6668519 GCF_014356525.2 Nilaparvata lugens | reverse complement strand
AGTAAGGCAATACAGCTATCAAATGCCTTGTCAAGGTCCAAAATATGCAAAATTCTGGAATGAAATTAGCTTCCCTTCTCATTTCATCATCATAAAAAGGCAATACAGTTA
This sequence comes from Nilaparvata lugens, assembly GCF_014356525.2. Taxonomy (NCBI): domain Eukaryota; kingdom Metazoa; phylum Arthropoda; class Insecta; order Hemiptera; family Delphacidae; genus Nilaparvata; species Nilaparvata lugens. Next base: position 6,668,408 of record NC_052517.1, on the reverse strand, counting down.
TCAAATGCCTTGTCTAGGTCCAAAATGAGCAGAATTCCATAATTAAATTAGCTTCCCTTGTCATTTCATCATCATAGTAAGGGAGTACAGCCAACAAATGCCTTCTCAAGGTCCAAAATGTGCAAAAATCCTGAATGAAACTAGCACTATAACTGATCCCCTTGTCATTTCATCATTATAGTAAGTGAATACAGCTATCAAATGCCTTGTCTAGGTCCAAAATAAGCGAAATTCCAGAATGTAATTAGCTTCCCTTCTCATTTCATCATTATAGTAAGGGAATACAGCTATCAAATGCCTTGTCTAGGTCCAAAAAGAGTGAAATTCCAGAATGACATTAGCTTCCCTTCCCATTTCATCATTATAGTAAGGGAATACAGCTATCAAATGCCTTGTCAAGGTCCAAAATATGCAAAAAAATAATAGAAGAACATCAAAGTACACACCTCAATTTCATAGCCATCATTCTCTCCTCGTTGGCATCCGACCTCAGTAGATTGACAGCCAGTGTGACCAACATAAAAAGTATCATGGCGCCCAACAGGGGAACTGCAAAGGTGGCAAGCCTGAAGATCAGCGTGTCAGAATTGAGGCTAGGCCGGCGCAGTCTGCCAGCTGTTTTGTCCAGGAACAGCTGATTGGAGCTGTTGAAAACTGGAAACAAAGAAAAAGTAGGGTTGGTTGAGCAAGAAAAAATTTCAGATACATACAGTATGCATCACATGGCTTTGCCTCCATGACTTTGGAATGGCATATGGTTCCCGGGGTGATATTTACGGCTTTTTGAAAACATCAGGCTTCAGAGACCCTAGATCCCTAGATGGAGGAAGCTCCCTACACACAGAGATTCTTCATGAATGAGAGAGTTGCAATGTATCACCAACAATGGAAAGAGCCTGTTGAACGAATGTCAGCTGGTAGGCTGTGTTGTGCTAGGAGGACCTAACACCAAAAAGCTCCTTGTGTATCTTTTCGAATGCAACACGTTTCATTTGAGAAGATACGAAAGAGCATCTTTTTCTTATGGAAAGATACATTAAAGCTCCTTGTGTATCTTTTCGGACGCAACACGTTGCTTTTGAGAAGATACAAAAGAACATCTTTTTCTTATGGGAAGATACATTAAACCTCCTTGTGTATCTTTTCTGATGCAACACATTGCTTTTGAGAAGATACTGAAGTGCATCTTTTTCTTATGGAAAGATACATTAAACCTCCTTGTGTATCTTTTCGGATGCAACACGTTGCTTTTGAGAAGATACAAAAGAACATCTTTTTCTTATGGAAAGATACATTAAACCTCCTTGTGTATCTTTTCTGATGCACGACGTTGCTTTTGAGAAGATACAAAAGAACATCTTTTTCTTATGGAGAGATACATTAAACCTCCTTGTGTATCTTTTCTGATGCAACACGTTGCTTTTGAGAAGATACAAAAGAACATCTGTTGCTTATGGAAAGATACATTGAACCTCCTTGTGTATCTTTTCTGATGCAACACGTTGCTTTTGAGAAGATACAAAAGAACATCTTTTTCTTATGGAAAGATACATTAAACCTCCTTGTGTATCTTTTCTGATGTAACACGTTGCTTTTGAGAAGATACAAAAGAGCAACTGTTGCTTATGGAAAGATACATTGAAGCTCCTTGTGTATCTTTTCGGATGCAACAAATTCCTTTTGAGAAGATAAAACAGAGCATCAGTGAAAAAGGGAGGAGAATAATAGCAAACAAGAAGATTGAAGAAGAATAGGTAGAAGGAGAGGAAGAAGGAGACAAAAGAGAAGAAGATGAAGAGGAAGAAGGAAGGAAAGGAGATGAAGAAGAAGAAGAAGAAGAAGAAGAAGAAGAAGAAGACAGGAAAAGGAGGAGAAGAAGAAGTAAAAGAAGAAGACAGGAGAGGAAGAAGAAGGAGAAGATGAAGGATGAGAGGAAGAAAACAGTAGAAGGAGAAGAAGGATACAGGAGAGGAGGTAAAAGGAGAAGAGGAAGACAGGAGGAGGAGGAGGAGGAGGAGGAGGAGGAGGAGAAGAAGAAGAAGAAGAAGAAGAAGAAGAAGAAGAAGAAGAAGAAGAAGAAGAAGAAGAAGAAGAAGAGAAGAAGAAGAAGAAGAAGAAATAGAAAAAGAAGAAGACAGAAGTGGAAGAAAAAGGATGAGTAGACAGAGGAGAAGGAAAAGATGGAGGAGGAGCACAAGGAGTTGAAGAAGAAGAAGAAGAAGAAGAAGAGGAAGAGGAAGAAGAAGAGAAAAGTATAAGATGCAAGAAAATTATGAAGTGGAAGAAAAAATAAGTAGACAGAGGAGAAGGAAGAGATGGAGGAGGAGCACAAGGAGTTGAAGAAGAAGAAGAAAAAGAAGAAGGAGAAAAAGAAGAAGAAGTAGAGAAAAATATAAGATGCAAGAAAATTATGAAGTGGAAGAAATAATAAGTAGACAAAGGAGAAGGAAAAGATGGAGGAGGAGCACAAGTAGTTGAAGAAGAAGAAGAAGAAGAAAAAGAAGAAGGAGAAGAAGAAGCAGCAGAAAAAGAAGAAGAATATAAAGAAAAAGTAAACATAGTTAACAAAGACTAGAATATACAACGCCGCGGGTTGTTAATTAATAATGGAGGGTTCTATGAAAGATGCTTGTAAGATCAAAAAATGAAAAGGGAAAAAACAATCAAGACTGGAACATGAGGCTAAAATAATAGTTGTGGGCGGAGAAAGGAGAGAGATTAATGGACGAAGAGTGGGAGAGAGAGAGAGAGAAAGAGATTGTGTGTGTGTGTGTGTGAGAGAGAGGGAGAGAAAGTGTGTGAGAGAGAATTTGATAGATAGAATTATTACTAGAGTAGAAGAGAGGGAGAGAGAGAGATTGAGTGATTGTGTGAGAGGGAATGAGTGAGAGTGTGAGAGAGAATTTGATAGATAGCATTATTACTGGACTGAAGACAACCAGTATTTACACTAGCTTTTTATTATTTCTTTTTCTCCGTCATGTTCTTGTATTTTTGTATTCTTCTTCTTTTTCTCCTTTCCTTCCCCCTTCTTCCTGAACATCTTGTCCATTTCTTGACCGTGAATTTGAGCTCTTGTAGTCAACAGACACATTTTTTTCAGTAATAAACGATCTTGTTCTCTAAAATGATTTCTTATTTCTGTAGATACTAGTAGTTCTGTGAACAGTAAACCTCACGCAGTATTCTCATTCACAAGTACCTGATTGAAAACTATAGACCTTATGGAAATACAGCAATAGACTGGCTTCTCCACACATCTGTGTAATCACTTGGCAGCTGATTTATGATGAATAATTCTATAGTCTGATTTTCACTCTAATATTGTCGTATGGAGGAGGCTCCTTTTTCCTTTTATATTATCCTTGGAATGCAAAATTTCCAAAAACCTTGAATATACGTCGACGCGCAATTTAAGAAGGAACACACGTGTCAAATTTCATGAAGATCTATTACCGCGTTTCGCCGTAAATGCGCAACATTTAAACATTTAAACATTAAGAGGAATGCCAAACTGTCGACTTGAATCTTAGACCTCACTTCGTTCGGTGGAGAAGCCAGTCTTTCGCTGTATTTCCATAAGGTCTATAGTTTCAATCAGGTACTTGTGGATGAGAATACTGCGTGAGGTCTACTGTTCACAGAACTACTAGTTATTGAACTGTATATGATATGAAAAAAGCAATTTGAAACAACTATAGATAATATTGTTATGCATCTACATAAATTGGCGGAGCTTTGGACATATCAATGTCCATTCTTCAGAAAGAATATTCAAAATATCCTTCCCACTAACTCTCTGACAAAATGGAGGAGGAGAAGAGGAAGGAGGAGGAGTTAGGGGAGGTAGAAGAGGAGGAGAAGGAGGAAGAAGTGGAGGAGATCGAGAAGGAAGAGAAAGAAGGGAGTAGAAAAAGATGATGAAGTTAAAAAGGGAGCAAAAAACTTGACACACTCAATAACAGAATAGTAGAAAATGCGATGAGAAAAGCAGTTGAAGAGAAAGTAGAGTTAGAAGAATAGAAGAAGAAGAACAAGACGAAAAAAGAGAAGAAAAAACGAGGTGAAGAAAGAGTTTGGAAGATGAAGAGAAAATAATTGGAGGGAAGATGTAGAACAAAATGAAGAAGTAGAAGATACGTAAGACAGGAGAAGCCATAGAAAGAAAGGAATTGAAAGAGATAGAAGAGGGAGAAGGCCTATACAAAGAAGATAGAGGAGGAGGAAGTTGAAGAAGAAGAAAAAGCAGCCGAAGAATATGAAAACGTAGAAGAGGATTGATTGATTGATTGATTGAGTACTTTATTTATGTAGATAACAATATATACTGGCTTATACACTTGTATACAATAGCTTACAATACAGCAACATTATAGATGAATTTACATAATATAGACTAAGAAAATAATATTGAACTGTATATGATATGAAAAAAGCAATTTGTAATATAATAACTATAGATAATAATTATATTGTAATGCATCTACATAAATTGGCGGAGCTTTGGACATATCAATGTCCATTCTTCGGAAAGAATATTAAAAATATCCTCTCCACTAACTCTCTACCAAAATACAAAATAGAATAAGGAGAAGCAAAGTAGAAGGAAAAGAAGACGAAGAAACATGGAAAAACAGAAAAAGGATAATAAGCAGCTGAAAAGAAGGAGTAGGAGAGGGTGAAGAGGAAGAAGAAAAAATAGTGGAAGACCGCGAAGAAGAAGAAGAAGAAGAAGACAAAGATGAAAAGCGAATCAGGGAATAAGAAGTAGTTTAGGTCGAAGTGGAAGAGAAAGAAGAAGAAAAAAAGAAGACGATAATGAAGAAGAGGAAGAAGAAGAAGAAAGAGAGAGAAGAAGAAGTAGAAGAGGACAAAGAAAACACAAGGGGAGGAAGAAGAAGATGATGATGAAGATGAAGAAGAAGAAGAAGAAGAAGAAGAAGAAGAAGAAGAAGAAGAAAAAGAAGAAGAAGAGCATAACACGCAACCTTTGTGGAGACCACCTGCTGGGTATATGATTAGTGCCAGCCTGTCATTGAGTTTAAAGTACTCCATTATTTCTCAATTTTTTTATTTTCGTTTTACAATTTTTATTTTCTCAAATGCCGGCTCCGATACAAGATACAAGCGCTCTAAATTTCAGACCTATTTGGTTTGATTATAAATTACCGATTCTTTATTCTTCTCTACTTTTCAAAATTTCTTAGGTCTTGTTTCTGAATTCACGATACCTCATGAGTTAAAATATTTTAGTTAACGAAAATCCTAAATAAATGCTGTGAATCACCCCGAAGACTTCTGCTACTGCAGACATTGACAACAGGGCTAACAGCTAGATGGAAATTCGATGAGAACTACTATCCAAAAATTCGATTTTTGAGAACTACTATCAAAAAAATCTATTTTTCCTACAGTTACGTTGAAAAGTGGCCATTGCTGCACTGATTACAGAACGCAAAGAATCACTTTTCCGCTCTAGTGCGGGAAAAATCTTTTCTGCACTCCAGATTTGCAACATGGAAACGCAAAAACTTAGTAGGTTATATGGAGCAACAGTGCAGCAAAATCAAAATGAAGTTGGTAACAGTGACTGCTGTGGTGCTATAGTGAGCAGAGGTGCAACCAAGCACAACGCGCTAATTATTATTCATTATATATTATAACCAAGGACAACGAGGACTTTAGGATTTTAGGATTAAGGTTTTTATCAATAATAAAATTACACAGAAAAAATTTGATAATCAGGCAATTTTAACCATAATTACCCACTTTTCATATTCAATGGTAACTGTAGGAAAAACTTAATGTGAAATACGTGCGCAAAGTTCTCTGCTGCACTCAAGAAACCATTCCGCCCTCGCCTACGGATCGGGCGTAAACGTTTCTTTCGGTGCAGCAAACTGTCACTTTGCGCACTAGTTGCACAAATAACTATTCCATCTAGCTGTTGTCAATGTCTGCAGTAGCAGAAGTCTTCGGGGTGATTTACATAATTTATTTAGGATTTTCGTTAAATAATAATTATATATTAATTAGCATTTGAATAAATGCATTCTCTATTTAATTCCATCTGTAACCTGGTTGGCCGCTATGGCTTCGTATAAAATGAGCGCTGCTATCCAGAGATTGCCAGTTTGGTGTAAGGGCAAGCATTCCTGACTGGCAATTGGGAGGTGCCGGGTTCGATTCCCGGGCTGGCAACTAATTTTTGGATAGTGGTTCTCATCGAATTTCCATCTAGCTGTTAACCCTGTTGTCAATGTCTGCAGTAGCAGAGGTCTTCGGGGTGATTTGCAGCATTTATTTAGGATTTTCGTTAAATAATAATTAGCATTTGAATAAATGCATTCTCTATTTAATTCCATCTGTAATTTATTATTTTAAATAAGAATGAACAGTATCAGCTATCCTCTGTAGAAGGCAGTGACAAGGCAGAGAAACGGCAACGCTGTTGTCCTATCTTTTCCAGTGACATTTAACATGGACCTCACTAAAAAATAGTAATTATAAGAATGATATTGGGAGATTGACGATATACTCGTATTCTAAATATGTTCCCAGGATATTTTGAACAGGCCACTTCAGAAATCGTCTATAGAAGGCATTGACAAGACAGAGGCTCGGAACGTTTTTCTCCTATCTTTCTCAAAGAGTTACAAATTCTATTCCCTAATTTGATTTCAAAATATGCTATAGTGAGGTCCACGTTATAATGGCAGTGGATGAAGATAGAAGAATAGCTATGCCGATTCTCCGCATTAATTAATTATATTTCTACACTGTCAAAAACATAATTGGCATCGTTGTGGACCTAGAAAAGGATAGTACCACCGGCTTTGTCGAATGATAGACAAGGATAGCATAACCAAAGTTGAGCAAATACTGTCATTATAACGTGGACCTCACTATGGTTGAATGTAACATCTGGTTTTTATCTTGAATGGTTTATATCGTACATTTTAGAAGTTTATAGTGTTTGAAGATTACATGAAAAAATTGAAGCTAAACAGACTCTGGAAGAGCTCTATCGTTTTTCTTAATCCCTTTCCATCTGCTTCTCCATCGCCATTCTTCTTTCTTCTCTTCTTCTTCTTCTTCTTCTTCCTCCTCCTCCTCCTCGCCTTCTCCTTCTTCTTCTTCCTCCTCGCCTTCTCCTTCTCCTTTTGGTAGAGAGTTAGTGAGGAGGATATTTTTAATATTCTTTCCGAAGAATGGACATTGATATGTCCAAAGCTCCGCCAATTTATGTAGATGCATAACAATATAATTATCTATAGTTATTATATTACAAATTGCTTTTTCATATCATATACAGTTCAATAATTATTTTCTTAGTCTATATTATGTAAATCATCTATAATTTTGCTGTATTGTAAGCTATTGTATATAAGTGTATAAGCCAGTATATATTGTAATCTACATAAATAAAGTACTCAATCAATCAATCAATCAATCCCCTAAATAATTTTATATATTTTTTCTTGTTAATTTGTTTTCTAAGTTATTGTTTTCTTTTACTTTAGTTCATTGTTTATGTTGTTGTTTTAGTTGTAACTTAGAATATTGTATGGAGGGTTAAGTGTAAGAGAGGGCCGGCTGCGCACTAACTTCGCCCTCCTAGGTTTTTAATAAAGGCAGCGATTCGATTCAATTCAATTCACCTTCATCTGCTTCTTCTTCTTCTTCTTCTTCTTCCTCCTCACCTTCTCCTTCTCCTAAATAATTTTATATATTTTTTCTTGTTAATTTGTTTTCTAAGTTATTGTTTTCTTTTACTTTAGTTCATTGTTTACGATGTTGTTTTAGTTGTAACTTAGAATTATTGTATGGAGGGTTAAGTGTAAGAGAGGGCCGGCTGCGCCCTAACTTCGCCCTCCTAGGTTTTTAATGAAGGCAGCGATTCAATTCAATTCAATCATAGAGAAACAATAGCATAAGTAGATATTCCATGGTATAGGGAATTTATGTCGCAACTTTTACTGTTATCTCAAGCCGATGACTGTTCATTATTGTCAATTTTGACTGTTTTGTTGGGGTAAGAGTGTAAGAACGTCACAATTTGAGAGACTAACAGCATCACACAGCTGCATAGGAAAGAACTACGTGGACTATCGGCTTGAGATAACAGTAAAAGTTGCGACATAAACGCCCTATACCATGGGATATCTACTTACGCTATTGTTTCTCTATGATTCAATTCACCTTCATCTGCTTCTTCTTCTTCTAGTAAGTCATCTTCATTTTCTCTTTCTTCAATTCTCTTTTCCTACAGTTACGTTGAAAAGTGGCCATTGCTGCACTGATTACAGAACGCAAAGAATCACTTTTCCGCTCTAGTGCGGGAAAAATTTTTCTGCACTCCAGATTTGCAACATGGCAACGCAAAATACTTAGTAGGTTATATGGAGCAACAGTGCAGCAAAATCAAAATGAAGTTGGTAACAGTGACTGCTGTGGCTGCTATAGTGAGCAGAGGTGCAACCAAGCACAACGCGCTAATTATTATTCATTATATATTATAACCAACGACAACGAGGACTTTAGGATTTTAGGATTAAGGTTTTTATCAATAATAAAATTACACAGAAAAACATTCGATGGATTTCAGGCAATTTTACCCATAATTACCCACTTTTCATATTCAATGGTAACTGTAGGAAAAACTTAATGTGAAATACGTGCGCAAAGTTCCTCTGCTGCACTCAAGAAACCATTCCGCCCTCGCCTACGGCTCGGGCGTAAACGTTTCTTTCGGTGCAGCAAACTGTCACTTTGCGCACTAGTTGCACAAATAACTATTCTCCTCCTCTCCCACACTTTCCAAAGCAAGGAGAAGAGGACAGAAAATTTAAGACATTGCAAAAGAAGATGTAGAAGGAGATGAAGAAGCGAGCAGTTTTGTAGCAGTGGAGAATAATTAGTACTTCAAGTGTAGAGGAAAGAAGGAAGAAAGGAAAGAAGAAATAGAGGAAGAAGGAGAGTGGAGAAAGTGGAGTAGGAAGAATTTCTAGCAGAAGATGGAATATGTTGAGCAGGAGAGGTTGATAGGGAACGAAGAAAAGAAGAAGAAGGAGACAGAAGTGGAAGAAGAAGGAGAAGATGAATGAGAACAAGAATGGAGTAGATGAAAAAATAGAAAAAAAAACTTACAAATAGCAAGTTCCTAAAAAAAGCAGCTGAAGAAGGGAAAAACGAGTTGAATAAGTGAATTGAAGAACAGAAAAGATTAACAAAAACGGAGAGGGTTAAGAAGAAGAAAGAACAAAAAAAATAGTATAAGAATAATAAGGAGGAGGAGGAGGAGGAGGAGGAAGAGGAGGAGGTGGAGGAGGAGGAGGAGAAGAAGACGAAGAAGAAGAAGAAGAAGAAGGAGAAGAAGAAGGTAAAGTAGGAGAATAGAAGACGAAGAAACATACAAAAAACAGAAGAAAACAGAAAGGAAAATAAGCAGCCGAAAAGAAGAAGTAGAAGATGGCGAAGAGGAAGAAGTAAAAGTAGTAGAAGACTGAGAAGAAGAAGAAGAAGAAGAAGAAGAAGAAGCAGCAGCAGAAGTAAATGACAAAGAAGACAAAGATCAAACGCATGTCGAAGACTAAAATATAGATTAGGACGAAGAGGAAGAGGAGGAAGAAGAAGCAGATGGGGGAGTGGATGGAGAGGAAGGAGGAGGAGAAGAAGAATAAATAAAAAGAGAAACATTAATGAGATGAAGAACGGTGAAGAAGAAGAAGAAGAAGGAGAAACATAGAAAAAACAGAAGAAAACAGAAAGGAAAATAAGCAGCCCAAAAGAAAAAGTAGAAGATGGCGAAGAGGAAGAAGTAAAAGTAGTAGAAGACATAGAAGAAGAAGAAGAAGCACAAGTAAATGACAAAGAAGACAAAGATGAAAAGCATGTCGAAGACTAATAAAAAGATTAGGACGAAGAGGAAGAGGAGGAAGAAGAAGCAGATGGAGGAGTGGATAGAGAGGAGGAAGAAGAAGAAGAAGAAGACGAAGAAGAAGAAGAAGAAGGAGAAGTAGAAGAAGAACAACAACTCTATTCTCCTATCTGTTTTTCTATTTTTCTTCGTCTTTTTTCCTTCTACTTATCTTCTTCTTATTCTTTTTCTACTTCTTTTTTGTTCTTTCTTCTTCTCAACCCTCTCCGTTTTTGTTACTCTTTTCTGTTCTTCAATTCACTTATTCAACTCGTTTCTTTAATTGAATATTACAACAAATATAGAAACTTAGACACAAATATGATGATTAAGAAAATTACATTCGATACTAAAACAGTTGGTGTACTGATTGAAGAAATTAATTTTTAAAATAAAAAATTAATTAAAATCACCTTGATTATTTAGATGCAAATGGTTTCCAGGGATATCTACGTCATTGCACATATCTTCGGAACAACAGAGCAGAAGTGATTTTGGAGCTCCAGTGTCTAATGGAGAACTATCAGGTTTTCCGGGCAGATTTCTGCAGGTTGTTTGCAGTTTCCTGAAAATAAAAATTGAATAAATTATTTGTCCTGAAGTCATGAATAATATTATCTATATTGTAATAACCTAATTCTTTTTTGAAACTTTAATTTGCAAAAAATTGGGAGAAGACAGTTTTGGGCTATGCCTGTTGTCTTCTCCCAATCATATTATATTTATTATAATTATGATCTGTATTGCCAATGGAATAAATAAATAAAGGAAAGTAATGGCTTATACACGTAGGGGATAGGAAATTCACGAATGACGCATCATCACGTCTCAACTACTCAACTCATTAACTTCACATTTTGCATATCGATTCTTAATTCACCCGAGAATGGTTATAGGCCTATTTTTAATCCTTCAAGACATCAGTATGACAAGTTTTCAGTCTGTCAAGCTTTTAATCAGACCCTTTCGGAGCACGGGTTACCTGCTAGTCTATAATTGACCGAGCGGAGTGAGGTCTAAGATTCAAGTCGACGGTTTGGCATTTCTCTTAATGTTTAAATGTTTATATGTTGCGCATTTACGGCAAAACGCGGTAATAGATTTTGTCTTCTATCTATTAAATAATGAAATATTGATAACAAAATGAGATTCTTAATATATTTTTATCATGAAATTTGACAGGTATGTTCCTTTTTAAATTGCGCGTCGACGTATATACAAAGTTTTTGGAAATTTTGAATTTCAAGGATAATATAAAAGGGAAATGGAGCCTCCCTTCATACGCCAATATTAGAGTAAAAATCAGACTATAGAATTATTCATCATAAATCAGCTGACAAGTGATTACACAGATGTGTGGAGAAGCCAGTCTATTGCTGTATTTCCATAAGGTCTACAGTTCCAATCAGGTACTTGTGGATGAGAATACTGCGTGAGGTCTACTGTTCACAGAACTACTAGCTTATCTTAGACTTGTAGCAGCTTGACTATAGTGAGGTCCACGTTATAATGGCAGTGGAGAAAGATAGCATAACAACGTTGCCGATCCTCTGTCTAGTCAATGCCTTCTATGGGCAGTAGCTGATACAGGTTTATTGATGTAATATTAACTGTTCATCCTCGTTTAAAATAATCAATATTTTACTAGTAGTTCTGTGAACAGTAGACCTCACGCAGTATTCTCATCCACAAGTACCTGATTGGAACTGTAGACCTTATGGAAATACAGCAATAGACTGGCTTCTCCCACACATCTGTGTAATCACTTGTCAGCTGATTTATGATGAATAATTCTATAGTCTGATTTTTACTCTAATATTGGCGTATGAAGGAGGCTCCTTTTTCCTTTTACATTATCCTTGAAATTCTAAATTTCCAAAAACCTTGTATATACGTCGACGCGCAATTCAAAAAGGAACATACCTGTCAAATTTCATGAAAATCTATTACCTGCTTATCTTAGCTTATCAAGTCTAATTATTTTTAAATAAAACTTCTCACTAGTTAAGATGTTTATGTGATAATTTCTTGTCGTTTTTATGTGATATGTAATGATTTATGTAATTTTCTCAAGACGTGGCCTATACAAATTGTAATTTGTCTTCGGCAATAAATGGATTTTGATTTTTTTCATTATAAGGTGGTTTCCGAACTCACTTATCCAGCAGATCGAGGCATCCATGAGTGACCATTTCAATGGAAGATGGTGAAGTGACTGCCGCTAGATCCGAGAAGCATCCCAACCTCTGAGACTTGCACATATAGCCTGTTGTGATACATTCGGCCATGTTGCAGTAACACCGAACTGAAAAAAAACGAAAGTTATTAGTAAAAAATGCAATGAATCACTATATTTGATCATAAAAATATGTATAAGTATTATAACAATAACACTAAACAACAAAATAGAAAATTATTAGTAAAATATTCAAGGAATCTCTATATTTAATCCAAAAAAATCATATACAGACAGTTTTAAGTAAACCTAGCATATTTTGAAATCAAATTAGGGAATAGAATTTGTAACTCTTTGAGAGTTATTACAATTATAACAATAACACTAAACTAAAAAAAGAACATTATTAGTAAAATATTCAAGGAATCTCTATACTTAATCCAAAAAAAAATCATATACAGACAGTATTAAGTAAACCTAGCATATTTTGAAATCAAATTAGGGAATAGAATTTGTAACTCTTTGAGAGTTATTACTATTATAACAATAACACTAAACTAAAAAAAGAAAATAATTAGTGAAATATTCAAGGAATGTCAATATTTAATCCAAAAAAATCATGTACAGACAGTTTCAAGTAAACCTAGCATATTTTGAAATCAAATTAGGGAATAGAATTTGTAACTCTTTGAGAGTTATTACTATTATAACAATAACACTGAACTAAAAAAAAAGAACATTATTAGTAAAATATTCAAGGAATCTCTATACTTAATCCAAAAAAATCATATACAGACAGTTTTAAGTAAACCTAGCATATTTTGAAATCAAATTAGGGAATAGAATTTGTAACTCTTTGAGAGTTATTACTATTATAACAATAACACTAAACTACAAAAAAGAAAATTATTAGTAAAATATTCAAGGAATCACTATATTTAATCCAAAAAAATCATATACAGACAGTTTTAAGTAAACCTAGCATATTTTGAAATCAAATTAAGGAATAGAATTTGTAACTCTTTGAGAAAGATAGGAGAAAACGTTGCCGATCCCCTGTCAATGCCTTCTATAGACGGTAGCTGATACAGGTTTACTGTAGTAATATTAACTGTTCATTCTCTTTTAAAATAATCAATTATATTCTATTGAGCAAGAAATTATATTTTTCAATAATTTCATAATTAAGATGAAATATTTTGTTAATTAATTATTAATTCTACATTGTTAAAAGACGATCTGGCATCAGAGAAGAGCGAGAAAGAGATTGAGCTTTCCGCTTTGTTGAGTGATAGACAAGGATAGCAATACAATTGCTAATCAAACACTGCCATTATAACGTGGACCTCACTATACAATCTTCGAAAAGAATTCAGCATTTATGGGAAAATTTGAGACAACCCTCGTAAAGGAAATTGTATATTTTTGAAAGACGATCTGGCATCACCACAATATAAACTTCTCAACTACACAAAAAGTGAAAATATTTTGTTAATAATTATTAATTCTACATTGTTAAAAGACGTTCTGACATCAGAGAAAAGTAAGGAAGAGATAGCGCTACGCGCTTTGTTGAGTGATAGACAAGGATAGCAATACAATTGCTAATCAAACACTGCCATTATAACGTGGACCTCATTATAGTTGTTTACCCTGTTGTCAATATTTGCAGTAGCAGTGCAATATTTGCACTGCCATCAGTATACAATCTTCGAAAAGAATTCACAATTTCTGGTGAAATATTTCTGAGACAGCCCTCGTAAATGAAACGTCTACCTGGCTCCAGAATTCCTGTCTTCCCATTCACCCAAAAGCAAAGAATGGAGAAGATTGGGAAAACAGATAACAAAATGCCGAAAGAATAATGATCTCTGAGAAGATGGAGTGGGACAAAAAAAGAGAGAGAGAAAAAAGAAAAGAGAAAGAAGACTGCCAAACTACCTCTCTTTGTATTGCTGAGGTAAAAACAAGGGTAGTTCCACATAAGAATAACAATAAACAACATAATAGGATGGGCTGTGTTTCCCTTTCAAAATTTTACTGAAAGGAATATCAGTCTGTCACTACGGTAAGGAAACTCAGCTAATCATGATACTGTATCAAGTATTCTAAGGGCGGTTTGCACAGTGACTAAATTTCATTTTAAACTGTATTAAATCCAGATCAAGTATCGTTCGTAAAAATGTGATTCATTTTGAGTTTAAGCCAACAACTGATTAAATTGAGTTATAGCTTTGACTGTGCAAACTTTCTCGTTTTGCTCTGTTACCAGATCATCTTTCAACAATGTAGAATTAAAAATTAATTAACAAGATATTTCATCTTAATTACTATTAGTTCTGTGAACAGTAGACCTCACGCAGTATTCTCATCCACAAGTACCAGATGTCAACTGTTTTAAATGTCAACAATTTCAGTTAACGTTTGAATTTGTATTCCATATGATAAATTCACCCAGTTCCGCGACGATCTTTCTATCTGATGAAAATTAATTTTTTAGAATCCAAAATATTATAATTTCTCCAGCATTATTTAGTTCATTTGTTTATTTTTATTCACCTATTAAATTAGTTTTTTTTCGAATGTGAGAATATTGATACTGATGGGCACGCATAATAATACCATGACTGCAAAACAAAATATTGAAACCAAAGACCTTGAAGCTGCGATTAGACCAAATTTATTAAAAAAAATGTTAATAACTCAATCCTTTTAGATTATATAAGATTGAACATAACTTAACATACACATGATGAACATATGTGTTTCTCGACTTCCGTTCAATCTCATAGAATCTATAAGGATTAAGTTATAACCATTTTGTTAATAACTTTGGTGTAAACCCAGCTTAAAGATGCATACCTCTTCAATGTGTTTGATTGAAACTATAGACCTTATACAAATACAGCAATAGACTGGCTTCTCCACACATCTGTGTAATCACTTGTCAGCTGATTTATGATGGATAATTCTATAGTCTAATTTTCACTCTAATATTGGCGTATGAAGGAGGCTCCTTTTTCCTTTTATATTATCCTTGAAATGCAAAATTTCCAAAAACCTTGTATATACGTCGACGCGCAATTTGAAAAGGAACATACCTGTCAAATTTCATGAAAATCTATTACCGCGTTTCGCCGTAAATGCGCAACATATAAACATTTAAACATTAAGAGAAATGCCAAACCGTCGACTTGAATCTTAGACCTCACTTCGCTCGGTCAATAATGTGGTTCATCTTGAGTTTAAGCCAACAGCTGATTAAATTGAGTTTAAGCTTTAACTGTGAAAACTTTCTCGTTTTGCTTTGTTACAAGATCGGCTTTCAACAATGTAGAATTAATATTTATTAATTAACAAGATATTTCATCTTAATTATGAAAACTCATTATGAAATTTTTGAAAAACATAATTTTTGCTCAATAAAATATAATTGATTATTTTAAACGTGAATAAACAGTTAATCAATAAACCTATATCAGCTAACATCTATAGAAGGCATTGACAAGACAGAGGATCGGCAACGTTTTTCTCCTATCTTTCTCCACTGCCATTATTGACTGAGCGAAGTAAGGTCTAAGATTCAAGTTGACGGTTAAGCATTTCTCTTAATGTTTAAATGTTTGAATGTTTATATGTTTTTATGTTGCGCATTTACGGCGAAACGCGGTAATAGATTTCCATGAAATTTGACAGGTATGTTCCTTTTTTGATTGCGCGTCGATATACAAGGTTTTTGGAAATTTTGCATTTCAAGGATAATATAAAAGGAAAAAGGAGCCTCCTTCATACGCCAATATTAGAGTGAAAATCAGACTATAGAATTATCCATCATAAATCAGCTGACAAGTGATTACACAGATGTGTGGAGAAGCCAGTCTATTGCTGTATTTCCATAAGGTCTATAGTTTCAATCAGGTACTTGTCGATGACAATACTGCGTGAGGTCTACTATTCACAGAACTACTAGTAACGTGGACCTCACTATAGAGACCCTACATCCCACAAACCTTTTCAACAAACATAATAATTTTCTAAACTTCCTACGAACAGCTGCTTCTAAATTTAACCCTACTATAGAATCGGCGTTGTACGAGAAAGTTAGCATGCAGTATGCTAGAGTGGTAGAAGAGAAAGAAGAAGAAGAAGAAGAAGAAGAAGAAGAAGTAGAAGAAGAATTCGTCTGGCGCCTAGCTTTCATTGTAGGGGTCTTCTAGTGGAATTATACCCTATGGCGCCAGTATTGTAGGCTGCAGACATACAGACATAGGGGTATCTCAGACCTTTCTTCTATTCAGGCCCTAGGGGTTGTTGAATCTCTACCGTTACCTTTTAGACAGGAAACTCATGTTGATGCGTTGAAATTGAAGTGATACAAACATTTTGATACGTTGAAATTGGAATGATACAGTTTTTTGATAAGATAAAATTGAAGTGTTAATATGGTAACATGATATTTTGGTACAGTATTTTGTTTTTCATTTTCTTTGTTTGTAATGTTTTTTTGGAAAATAAAGTTCAAAGTTTGATGAAAATCTTTAAATGTTTCAAAAATATTGGGTGAAATAAGGGATCCTGGAGTGACACAAACATTTTTATACGTTGAAATTGAAACGATACCAAGATGAAATTTTGAATTGTATCTAAAATATTGAGAGAAATAAGGGATTCTTGAAATGAAAAAACCTTTTGATACGTTGGAATTGAAATGATACAATTTTTTGATAAGATGGAATTGAAGTGTTAAAAATTTAGTAACATAAATATTCTGGTACAGTATGATGAAAATCTTGAATTGTTTCAAAAATATTGGGTGAAATAAGGGATCCTGGAGTGATACAAACATTTTTATACGTTGAAATTGAAATGATACCATTTTTTGATAAGATGGATGATGAAAATCTTGAAATGTTTCTAAAATATTGAGTTAAATAAGGGATCCCTGAAGTAATGGGTCTACAGTCCTTTGATACGTTAAAATTGAAATGATACAATTTTTAGATAAGATGAAATTGAAGTGCTAATATGGTAACATGATATATTTTGGTACAGTATGATGAAAATCACAAAATGTTTCTAAAATATTGAGTAAAATAAGGGATCACTGTGTCACCACTAGTTGATACAATAAGCCAAAACAAATGGTTGATTTTTCTGTATTCTCATAATTGAGGATATATTCAGGTATTTCGTAACATTTCTTCACAGCCTACATAAATTATTTGACAACGGTGCAGAGTTGGAAAAGGATATAGCTATCTGCTTTGTTCAATGACAGACAAGGATAGCAGCACAATGTTAATCAAGTACGCGAATCTACAGCTTTGCCGATGCGTGGAATATATAATATATTGTGGAATATAACTGATACTGGTAATGAGATATTAACTATTCATTCTTGGTGAAAATGATTATTTATACTGTGTTGTATATCCATACTTTTTCACTGTTAAAATTAAACTTGAATTTTAAAAAACTTTTGAAGTGAAAATGCACTTACTTTTGTATAGTGGCGATCGTTTCGACATGTTGTTAACAGGTTAACAAAGCAGATTGAACAAAGCATGACCAACAACAGGTCGAAACGATCGTCACTATACAAATGTAAGTGCATTTTCACTTCAGAAGTTTTTTAAAATTCAAGATTATTTATATTTCAATAGTCAAACAATTTTTTTTTTAAAGATTCAATAATTCGTTGATTGATTATATTTCTACAATGTTGAAAAACGATCCTGCAACTTTCAGAGGTAGAAAAGAATTGCGCTCTTTGCTTTGTTTAATGACAGACAAGGATAGCAACACCAATATTAATCTAATACTGCCATTATAACGTGGACCTCACTATAGTAGGATGATACAAGAATGATAGACAAGGACAGCAACATCAATGTTAAGTAAATATAAAGCTATTATAACTTGGACCTCACTAAATAGGTTTAAATGCTTCCTCAAGCTTTCAATAGTTATTTGTGCAACTAGTGCGCAAAATGACAGTTTGCTGCACCGAAAGAAACGTTTACGCCCGAGCCGTAGGCGAGGGCGGAATGGTTTCTTGAGTGCAGCAGAGGAACTTTGCGCACGTATTTCACATTAAGTTTTTCCTACAGTTACCATTGAATATGTAAAGTGGGTAATTATGGGTAAAATTGCCTGAAATGATCAAATGTTTTTCTGTGTAATTTTATTATTGATAAAAACCTTAATTTTATTGTCAAATTGAATAAAAATGTTGTCCTTGGTTATAATATCTAATACTAATAATGTGCTCGTTGTGCTTCGTTGCACCTCTGCTCACTATAGCAGCCACAGCAGTCACTGTTACCAACTTCATTTTGATTTTGCTGCACTGTTGCTCCATATAACCTACTAAGTATTTTGCGTTGCCATGTTGCAAATCTGGAGTGCAGAAAAATTTTTGCCGCACTAGAGCGGAAAAGTGATTCTTTGCGTTCTGTAATCAGTGCAGCAATGGCCACTTTTCAACGTAACTGTAGGAAATATTTATTTTCGAAACTAGAACGTAAGCTCAGATGATTTGTAATATTTTATACAAGATAAAATAATAAAAAAAAAATAATATATGGAATCTTATAAATCAGAAGAGGAAAAGGATGAGAAGACGAAGAAGAAGAAGAAGAAGAAGAAGAAGAAGAAGAAGAAGAAGAAGAGACGATAAATATAAGCAGAAGACGATGATTTATTAAAAAATGTTCCAGTCAAAAGCTTCTATCTGAAAAACAAATACAAGAATCGTAAAAATATGCTTTTAGTCGGTGAGCTATAAAAATGAGACAGGAAGAAAAATAAAATAAGGATAAAATGACAGGATGCTGTCCAATATATTCATGCTTATTGTTTTATCTCTTTCAATCTCCTTGCTTCCCTCCACCTCTCCTTGTTTGCTTTTCTTTGTCAGCTCTTCCTTAGTTTTGTAACTTTTTGACATTTTCATTTTAATCTCTGTTTCACTCAAGGATCAAAATCCACTCATTTTTCAAAAAAAAATCTTTTTCTTCTTCTCCTTCTTCTTATTCTCCTCCTCCTCCTTATTTGTTCTTTATCTACTCCTTCTTATCTTAACCTTCTTCCCAATTCTCTCATTCTTATCACTCTTCATTCACTCTTCACTCATCATTCTCTCACTCTTATTTGGTAGAGAGTTAGTGGGGAGGATGTTTTTAATATTCTTTCCGAAGAATGGACATTGATATGTCCAAAGCTCCGCCAATTTATGTAGATGCATAACAATATGATTATTATCTATAGTTATTATATTACAGATTGCTTTTTCATATCATATACAGTTCAATAATTATTTTCTTAGTCTATATTATGTAAATTCATCCATAATTTTGCTGTATTGTAAGCTATTGTATATAAGTGTATAAGCCAGTATATATTGTAATCTACATAAATTAAGTACTCAATCAATCAATCAATCAATCTCTCCTTGTTTGCTTTTCTTTGTCTTTGACAAATCCTTCCTTAGTTTTGTAACTTTTTGGCATTTTCAACAAGTAGATAATCTCTGTTTCACTCGAGGATCAAAATCCACTCATTTTTCAGAAACATTCTAATTCTAAGTTCCTCGTCCTCCTTCGTCATCATCATCATCATCATCTTCTTCTTCTTCTTCTTCTTCTTCTTCCTCTTCTTCTTCTTTTTTTCCTTTTTCTTTTCCTCCACTTGTGTTCTTCATCTTTTCCAGTTTATCTTCATTTTCTTCTCTAGTATCTTATTCTTCTTGTTTTTGCATTTACTTTTTTTCGGTTCTTCCTTCAATTTTTTTTCTACTCCTTCTTCCTCTTCTTCTTATACTCCGTATGTATTTTATCTTCTCCTGTCTTCTGGTAGGTTCTTTCTTCTTCTCCTCCATCTTCTTTCTTTTTCTCATTCTGTGTTCTTCATCTTCTCCTTCTTATCTGCATCTTCTTCTTCTTCTTCTTCTTCTTATCAAATAAACATTCCACTTCTCGTCGGTTCTTCCTCCTCTTTCTTCTTCTTCTTCTTCTTCTTTTTGTTCTCCTCCTCCTTCTCTTCCTTATGTGTTCTTTATCTCTTCCAGTCTTTCTTCATCTTCTTCTCAGTTCTCTTATTCTTTTTCTTTTTTTACATAATCATTCAACTTCTTGTTGGTTCCTTCTCTTTCTTCTTCTTACTCTACTTCTTCATCTTTCCACTATTACAACTAATTCTTCTTCTTCTTCTAGTTTTTTTAATAAAAAATATACTTCTTGTCCTTTCTTCCTACTTCTTCTCTTTCTTCTCCTTTTTGTCTTTGAAAAAGAAGAAGAAAGTATTAGTAGAAGAGGAAAAGGAAGATGAAGATGAGAAAGAAGTGCAGGAGAAAAAGAAGAAAAAAAGAAGAAGAATAACAAGGAGAAGAAGAAAGTATTAGTAGAAGAGGAAGATGAAGATGAGAAAGTATTGCAGGCAAAAAGAAGAAGAAGAAAAAAGAGAAGAAAGAGAAGAATAAACAGAAGAGGAGGAGAAAGAAGAGGGAGAAGAAGAAGAAGAAGAAGAAGAAGAAGAGAAGAAGAAGAAGAAGAAGAAGTGGAAGCAGCACGAAGAGTAGGAGAAACGTGTGCCTACCGGTGGGTAGGTAAAAGTAAAACAAAAAGACGTAAATATGTTTGATTAGAGTGGCCTCCCTCCCTCCCTAACCAGTTCTCTGCTATTTGCTGGATAATCGTTATCCTTCTCATAATCATTTTCATTTTCTATCTTGGGGCTAAAATAATCGTGATTACTATTCTACTCTTCTTCTTTTTTTCCTTTTTCTTTTCTCCACTTGTGTTCTTCATCTTTTCAGTTATCTTCATTTTCTTCTCTAGTATCTTATTCTTCTTGTTTTTGCATTTACTTTTTTTCGGTTCTTCCTTCAATTTTTTTTCTACTCCTTCCTCTTCTTCTTATTCTCCGTATGTATTTTATCTTCTCCTGTCTTCTCGTAGGTTCTTTCTTCTCCTCCTCCATCTTCTTCTTCTCATCCTGTGTTCTTCATCTTCTCCTTCTTATCTGCATCTTCTTCTTCTTCTTATCAAATAAACATTCCACTTCTCGTCGGTTCTTCCTCCTCTTTCTTCTTCTTTTTGTTCTCCTCCTCCTTCTCTTCCTTATGTGTTCTTTATCTCTTCCAGTCTTTCTTCATCTTCTTCTCAGTTCTCTTATTCTTTTTCTTTTTTTACATAATCATTCAACTTCTTGTTGGTTCCTTCTCTTTCTTCTTCTTACTCTACTTCTTCTTTCCACTATTACAACTAATTCTTCTTCTTCTTCTAGTTTTTTTAATAAAAAATATACTTCTTGTCCTTTCTTCCTACTTCTTCTTCTTCTCCTCTTTCTTCTCCTTTTTGTCTTTGAAAAAGAAGAAGAAAGTATTAGTAGAAGAGGAAAAGGAAGATGAAGATGAGAAAGAAGTGCAGGAGAAAAAGAAGAAAAAAAGAAGAAGAATAACAAGGAGAAGAAGAAAGTATTAGTAGAAGAGGAAGATGAAGATGAGAAAGTATGCAGGCAAAAAGAAGAAGAAGAAGAAAAAAGAGAAGAAAGAGAAGAATAAACAGAAGAGGAGGAGAAAGAAGAGGGAGAAGAAGAAGAAGAAGAAGAAGAAGAAGAAGAAGAAGAAGAAGAAGAAGTGGAAGCAGCACGAAGAGTAGGAGAAACGTGTGCCTACCGGTGGGTAGGTAAAAGTAAAACAAAAAGACGTAAATATGTTTGATTAGAGTGGCCTCCCTCCCTCCCTAACCAGTTCTCTGCTATTTGCTGGATAATCGTTATCCTTCTCATAATCATTTTCATTTTCTATCTTGGGGCTAAAATAATCGTTATTACTATTCTACTCTTCTTCTTTTTCTCACTTCTTTATCCCCACCATAATGATCAAAATCATGATCATACTCAGTCTCATAATCGTCATTATTTTCTACTATTACAACTACTTCTTTTTCTTCTCCCTTCTTCTCCTTCTTCATTTTCACCATCTTGATCAACATCCTTAGTCCTCAGTTTCATAATCTTCATAATAAACATTATTTTCTACCATTACAACTACTTCTTCTTCTTCTTCTTCTTCTTCTTCTTCTTCTTCTTCTTCTTCTACTCCTACATCTCCTTCTTCTCAAATGACTGAGGGCGTTATTTGAACTATCCTCCATGAACTAGCTAGCCTTCCGACCATAATAATTTGTAGAATTTTTTTAATGACCGTGGAATGTCTAGGCATCATTTGCAAGGGCTGTACGAAATGTAGACAGTGAAATTACAGTACATCTATTGTCAGATTTATCCTTTTAGTGGCCCACACTTTAATCAAGGGTTAAAACAATCAAATTAAATCAGGTTTTATTCTTGAATGTTCACTTTGGATCTGAAAAAGGCTTTTGATAGAATATCTCAAAACAGATTGGAGCTTGAACTTGCAAAAAGAATACTGTACTTTAACATTTAAATTGAAAGAGATTATAAATATTACTCAAATATTAACTTTGGCTCTAAAAAAGACTTTGCACAAAGCTGGTTAATTTTAAATCAAGATTAATTCCACGAGAACCAATCAGAGAATCAGTCTCACCAAAAAGGGCCTTCTCCGATTGGTTCTCGTGAAATTAATCACGGTTAAAATTCAACCTGCTTTTGTGCAACCAGGCCTTTTGATAGAATATTCAACAACTTAATGGAGCCCACACTCTTACAAAGTACTAAAAACAAACAACAACACACTCATCTCTATCAAGAATGTTACACACAGAAAAAAACAACTCAAATTAAAATTCAAATCAACCTGATCCACTAAAAATACAAGAAGTAATAGTAGGTGTTCCCACAGGGTTGCATTCTGGGCCCCACAATGTTTTTAATTTTAAAATAATTGAGAAAAACGACGAAATTCAAATCAACCTGATCCACTAAAAATACAAGAAGTAATAGTAGGTGTTCCCACAGGGTTGCATTCTGGGTCCCACAATGTTTTTAATTTTAAAATAATTGAGAAAAACGACGAAATTCAAATCAACCTGATCCACTAAAAATACAAGAAGTATAGTAGGTGTTCCCACAGGGTTGCATTCTGGGCCCCACAATGTTTTTAATTTTAAAATAATTGAGAAAAACGACGAAATTCAAATCAACCTGATCCACTAAAAATACAAGAAGTAATAGTAGGTGTTCCCACAGGGTTGCATTCTGGGTCCCACAATGTTTTTAATTTTAAAATAATTGAGAAAAACGACGAAATTCAAATCAACCTGATCCACTAAAAATACAAGAAGTAATAGTAGGTGTTCCCACAGGGTTGCATTCTGGGTCCCACAATGTTTTTAAAAAACGACGAAATTCAAATCAACCTGATCCACTAAAAATACAAGAAGTAATAGTAGGTGTTCCACAGGGTTGCATTCTGGGTCCCACAATGTTTTTAATTTTAAAATAATTGAGAAAAACGACGAAATTCAAATCAACCTGATCCACTAAAAATACAAGAAGTAATAGTAGGTGTTCCCACAGGGTTGCATTCTGGGCCCCACAATGTTTTTAATTTTAAAATAATTGAGAAAAACGACGAAATTCAAATCAACTGATCCACTAAAAATACAAGAAGTAATAGTAGGTGTTCCCACAGGGTTGCATCTGGGTCCCACAATGTTTTTAATTTTAAAATAATTGAGAAAAACGACGAAATTCAAATCAACCTGATCCACTAAAAATACAAGAAGTAATAGTAGGTGTTCCCACAGGGTTGCATTCTGGGTCCCACAATGTTTTTATTTTAAAATAATTGAGAAAAACGACGAAATTCAAATCAACCTGATCCACTAAAAATACAAGAAGTAATAGTAGGTGTTCCCACAGGGTTGCATTCTGGGTCCACAATGTTTTTAATTTTAAAATAATTGAGAAAAACGACAAAATTCAAATCAACCTGATCCACTAAAAATACAAGAAGTAATAGTAGGTGTTCCCACAGGGTGCATTCTGGGTCCCACAATGTTTTTAATTTTAAAATAATTGAGAGAAAAACGACGAAATTCAAATCAACCTGATCCACTAAAAATACAAGAAGTAATAGTAGGTGTTCCCACAGGTTGCATTCTGGGTCCACAATGTTTTTAATTTAAAATAATTGAGAAAAACGACGAAATTCAAATCAACCTGATCCACTAAAAATACAAGAAGTAATAGTAGGTGTTCCCACAGGGTTGCATTCTGGGCCCCACAATGTTTTTAATTTTAAAATAATTGAGAAAAACGACGAAATTCAAATCAACCTGATCCACTAAAAATACAAGAAGTAATAGTAGGTGTTCCCACAGGGTTGCATTCTGGGTCCCACAATGTTTTTAATTTTAAAATAATTGAGAAAAACGACGAAATTCAAATCAACCTGATCCACTAAAAATACAAGAAGTAATAGTAGGTGTTCCCACAGGGTTGCATTCTGGGTCCCACAATGTTTTTAATTTTAAAATAATTGAGAAAAACGACGAAATTCAAATCAACCTGATCCACTAAAAATACAAGAAGTAATAGTAGGTGTTCCACAGGGTTGCATTCTGGGTCCCACAATGTTTTTAATTTTAAAATAATTGAGAAAAACGACGAAATTCAAATCAACCTGATCCACTAAAAATACAAGAAGTAATAGTAGGTGTTCCCACAGGGTTGCATTCTGGGCCCCACAATGTTTTTAATTTTAAAATAATGAGAAAAAACGACGAAATTCAAATCAACCTGATCCACTAAAAATACAAGAAGTAATAGTAGGTGTTCCCACAGGGTTGCATTCTGGGTCCCACAATGTTTTTAATTTTAAAATAATTGAGAAAAACGACGAAATTCAAATCAACCTGATCCACTAAAAATACAAGAAGTAATAGTAGGTGTTCCCACAGGGTTGCATTCTGGGCCCCACAATGTTTTTAATTTTAAAATAATTGAGAAAAACGACGAAATTCAAATCAACCTGATCCACTAAAAATACAAGAAGTAATAGTAGGTGTTCCCACAGGGTTGCATTCTGGGTCCCACAATTTTTTAATATTGAAATAATTGCGAAAAACGACAAAACAAATATCAATAACTGGTTGGAGAAGTTGAGACTGAGTAGAAGTAGTCAGAGAAGAGGGAGAAGAGTAGGAAGAAGAAGAAGAAGACAGGGAAAGAAGAAGAAGAAAGAGGAATGCATCCTGAGTTTCAGCCAAACCATCAGAGCTAATAGCTTGTTGGTTATTTCATCCATAGATATACCATCAAAGCAAACAACATCAGGTAGTTAACTATCTATATATATCTAACGTGCATCCAATTTCCTTCCTCCTCTTCTTCTTCATCATCATCATCTCTTCTTCTTCTTCTTCATCCTTCTGTTCTAATGGAACCAAGAACACAACAGGACCGACCATCATCAATTCTCTCTCTTCTCTCTCTCACTCTCTCACCCATATATCCTGTTTCTTTCCTTCTTTCTCATCCTCCTCCTCCACCACAAAGTCTTCTGCATCATCAATATTCGTTCTTTTTGCGGGTCTGTGTATAATAACAGGGCGGTCTGTGGCGGGTTGTACCCTGAGAGAGCGTTTTCTTCTTCTCGTACTTCTTCTTCTTCTTCTTCTTCTTCTTCTTCAGCGGCTTGAGACCGTCTGCTCCGCACAGAAAATCATCATCATCAAGACAGGGCGAATAACTAACAACTGAGGACTGCTTTTAGTTTGTTCGTCTTCTTCTTTTTTCCTCTCTATTTGTGCCGCTATTCATTTTGTTTTCTACCTTCTCCTCCTTCCACTCATCATCCTCCTCTTCCTCCTCCTCACCACGGTCCACCTTAATCCTTAATCATGGTGTGTCATCAAGCTGCATTTGTTCTTTATCTTCCCACTACTACTCCGTCATTTGGTAGAGAGTTAGTGGGGAGGATATATTGAATATTGTTTCCGAAGAATGGACATTGATAGGTCCAAAGCTCCGCCAATTTATGTAGATGCATAACAATTTAATTATTATCTATAGTTATTATATTACAAATGCTTTTTCATATCATATACAGTTCAATAATTATTTTCTTAGTCTATATTATGTAAATTCATCTATAATTTTGCTGTATTGTAAGCTATTGTATATAAGTGTATAAGCCAGTATATATTGTAATCTACATGAATAAAGTACTCAATCAATCAATCTCTCTATCTCTCTCTTAGAGAGAGGGAGTTTGGTAGAGAGTTAGTGGGGAGGATATTTTGAATATTCTTTCCGAAGAATGGACATTGATATGTCCAAAGCTCCGCCAATTATGTAGATGCATAACAATATAATTATCCATAGTTATTATATTACAAATTACTTTTTCATATAATATACAGTTCAATAATTATTTTCTTAGTCTATATTATGTAAATTCATCTATAATTTTGCTGTATTGTAAGCTATGTATATAAGTGTATAAGCCAGTATATATTGTAATCTACATAAATAAAGTACTCAATCAATCAATCAAACATTCACTGATCCTACTGGTGATTAAAGCTGTAGTGTCGTCCGCAAAAAGAGAGTTCGAAATTGACGTGACTCTCGATGTCATTAACATAGACCAGGTATAAGAGGGGACCCAATATTGAACCCTGCGGTACTCCCTGAGACATAGGTAGCCAAGAAGAGCTGCATCAGACGACACCGTGGAAACTGCATGGTCGGATCAGCGACCACATAGTAGAATAGACGGAGCATGCAGGCAGACTTTAGAAGCCAGCTCTAGCGCCAATACCCAACCATGATGGCGGCGGACTTGTACTATGTGGTCGCTGGGTCGGATGAACCGCTAGCCGGATTGGAGAGGTTTTATTTAAAAGTAATTAGCCTTGTATACTGCACTTGTACATTGTGTAGTTGGTTCAGTAATGAATTGAGAGGCGTCATCTTTATAACTCAGAATGGGCAAAGGCGCTTTGAAGCTATTTTTAGACAGAGTAGTATACAACGCGTATGCGAGTGTTTGCGCGTATGCACGTCACTACACTGAGTTTCACATACGAACTGTCAGAATCTACAGGAGAAGCTATTACAAGAAGTAATAGTAGGTGTTCCCACAGGGTTGCATTCTGGGTCCCACAATTTTTTAATATTGAAATAATTGCGAAAAACGACAAAACAAATATCAATAACTGGTTGGAGAAGTTGAGACTGAGTAGAAGTAGTCAGAGAAGAGGGAGAAGAGTAGGAAGAAGAAGAAGAAGAAGAAGAAGAAGAAGAAAGAGGAATGCATCCTGAGTTTCAGCCAAACCATCAGAGCTAATAGCTTGTTGGTTATTTCATCCATAGATATACCATCAAAGCAAACAACATCAGGTAGTTAACTATCTATATATATCTAACGTGCATCCAATTTCCTTCCCTCCTCTTCTTCTTCATCATCATCATCTTCTTCTTCTTCTTCTTCATCCTTCTGTTCTAATGGAACCAAGAACACAACAGGACCGACCATCATCAATTCTCTCTCTTCTCTCTCTCACTCTCTCACCCATATATCCTGTTTCTTTCCTTCTTTCTCATCCTCCTCCTCCACCACAAAGTCTTCTGCATCATCAATATTCGTTCTTTTTGCGGGTCTGTGTATAATAACAGGGCGGTCTGTGGCGGGTTGTACCCTGAGAGAGCGTTTTCTTCTTCTCGTACTTCTTCTTCTTCTTCTTCTTCTTCTCAGCGGCTTGAGACCGTCTGCTCCGCACAGAAAATCATCATCATCAAGACAGGGCGAATAACTAACAACTGAGGACTGCTTTTAGTTTGTTCGTCTTCTTCTTTTTTCCTCTCTATTTGTGCCGCTATTTCATTTTGTTTTCTACCTTCTCCTCCTTCCACTCATCATCCTCCTCTTCCTCCTCCTCACCACGGTCCACCTTAATCCTTAATCATGGTGTGTTCATCAAGCTGCATTTGTTCTTTATCTTCCCACTACTACTCCGTCATTTGGTAGAGAGTTAGTGGGGAGGATATATTGAATATTGTTTCCGAAGAATGGACATTGATAGGTCCAAAGCTCCGCCAATTTATGTAGATGCATAACAATTTAATTATTATCTATAGTTATTATATTACAAATTGCTTTTTCATATCATATACAGTTCAATAATTATTTTCTTAGTCTATATTATGTAAATTCATCTATAATTTTGCTGTATTGTAAGCTATTGTATATAAGTGTATAAGCCAGTATATATTGTAATCTACATGAATAAAGTACTCAATCAATCAATCTCTCTATTTTGGTAGAGAGTTAGTGGGGAGGATATATTGAATATTCTTTCCGAAGAATGGACATTGATATGTCCAAAGCTCCGCCAATTTATGTAGATGCATAACAATATAATTATCCATAGTTATTATATTACAAATTACTTTTTCATATAATATACAGTTCAATAATTATTTTCTTAGTCTATATTATGTAAATTCATCTATAATTTTGCTGTATTGTAAGCTATTGTATATAAGTGTATAAGCCAGTATATATTGTAATCTACATAAATAAAGTACTCAATCAATCAATCAAACATTCACTGATCCTACTGGTGATTAAAGCTGTAGTGTCGTCCGCAAAAAGAGAGTTCGAAATTGACGTGACTCTCGATGTCATTAACATAGACCAGGTATAAGAGGGGACCCAATATTGAACCCTGCGGTACTCCCTGAGACATAGGTAGCCAAGAAGAGCTGCATCAGACGACACCGTGGAAACTGCATGGTCGGATCAGCGACCACATAGTAGAATAGACGGAGCATGCAGGCAGACTTTAGAAGCCAGCTCTAGCGCCATACCCAACCATGATGGCGGCGGACTTGTACTATGTGGTCGCTGGGTCGGATGAACCGCTAGCCGGATTGGAGAGGTTTTATTTAAAAGTAATTAGCCTTGTATACTGCACTTGTACATTGTGTAGTTGGTTCAGTAATGAATTGAGAGGCGTCATCTTTATAACTCAGAATGGGCAAAGGCGCTTTGAAGCTATTTTTAGACAGAGTAGTATACAACGCGTATGCGAGTGTTTGCGCGTATGCACGTCACTACACTGAGTTTCACATACGAACTGTCAGAATCTACACGGAGAAGCTATTACAAGATTATTTTTGTAAAATGACTTGAAGTATTAGTTATTTAGGATAGAAATATTCTAAACTGATCGTTAATCCTAGTACTATAGTAAGGTCCACGTTATAATGACAGTGGATAAAGATAGAAAAATAGCGATGCCGATTCTATGAATTAATTAATTATTTTTTCCTACAGTTACGTTGAAATAGTATATTTCGCACCTAGAGCAGAAAATGAGATTTTTCCAGCTCGAAATCGGTTTTCAAGTCCGAGGCCGTAGGCCGAGGACTAGAAAAGATTGAGAGCTGGAAAAACATTTTTGCCCGTGGTGCGAACGATATTTTTCGCCACACTACAGGTATTGCTGACAAAATAAATAAAGAATACAAAATAAAGAATACTCGTTAAGCTATCGTACCTATCTCTTGATTTTAGTGGTAGAAGATTTGCAGTCAGGATTTCAGATTCTTTTAAAATTTCACTTGGAATACCACAGTCATCTTCAAGCATTTTTGAAAATTCGGAATTCACTAATCAACAATAAATAATTGAATAAAACTGGTTGCGACGCGAATTAGTTTGATTCGAAACTGGAACTAAAATCATGGCGACTTCAGCTTATTATGAAAGTGGACACTCGCCCGATCTAGCGGATGACTTATTAATAATAATTAGCGCGTTGTTTCCAGCCATAAGCGGCCGGAAAGAGACAACTTTCTGGCCTAGCCCGGAAAAGAAACCCTTTTCTGACGTCGTCTGCAAACAAGGTCTTTCAGATCTACGTAGGGACTGGAAAACAGCTGCTTTCTGTGCAGTGTGGCGAAAAGTGGCCATTGCTGCACTGATTACAGAACGCAAAGAATCACTTTTCCGCTCTAGTGCGGGAGAAATTTTTCTGCACTCCAGATTTGCAACATGGCAACGCAAAATACTTAGTAGGTTATATGGAGCAACAGTGCAGCAAAATCAAAATGAAGTTGGTAACAGTGACTGCTGTGGCTGCTATAGTGAGCAGAGGTGCAACCAAGCACAACGCGCTAATTATTACTATTATATATTATAACCAAGGACAACGAGGTCTTTAGGATTTTAGGATTAAGGTTTTTATCAATAATAAAATTACACAGAAAAACATTTGATGCATTTCAGGCAATTTTACCCATAATTACCCACTTTTCATATTCAATGGTAACTGTAGGAAAAACTTAATGTGAAATATGTGCGCAAAGTTCCTCTGCTGCACTCAAGAAACCATTCCGCCCTCGCCTACGGCTCAGGCGTAAACGTTTCTTTCGGTGCAGCAAACTGTCACTTTGCGCAACAAATAACTATTTCTACACTGTCAAAAACATAATTGGCATCGTTGTGGACCTAGAAATGGATAGTACCACCGGCTTTGTCGAATGATAGACTAGGATATCAAAACCAAAGTTGATCAAATACTGTCATTATAACGTGGACCTCACTATAGCATAGAGAAACAATAGCATAAGTAGATATCCCATGGTATAGGGCGTTTATGTCGCAACTTTTACTGTTATCTCAAGCTGATAGTCCACGTAGTTCTTTCCTGTGAAGCATTATGACACACGTAGTCTCTCATATTGTGCCGTTCATACACTCTTACCCGGTAAAAACAGTAAAAATCGACAATAATCGACAGTAATCGGCTTGAGATAACAGTAAAAGTTGCAACATAAACGCCCTATACCATGGGATATCTACTTATGCTATTGTTTCTCTATGGTAGTATACAACGCGTACGCCAGTGATTGCGCGTATGCACGTCACTACACTGAGTTTCACATTGAAACTGTCAACTTTGATTGAATAGCAATCATCACTGATATTCACAAGGAATTCTGACAGTAAAATTACATCTAACTACAGGTCCACGTTATAATGGCAGTGTTTGATTAGCAATGGTATAGCTATCCTTGTCTATCATTCAACAAAGCGGATAGCGCTATCTCTCTCTCACTAATAATATTCTTTCCGAAGAATGGACATTGATATGTCCAAAGCTCCGCCAATTTATGTAGATGCATAACAATACAATTATCTATACTTATTATATTACAAATTGCTTTTTCATATCATATACAGCTCAATAATTATTTTCGTAGTCTATATTATGTAAATTTATCTATAATTTTGCTGTATTGTAAGCTATTGTATATAAGTGTATAAGCCAGTATATATTGTAATCTACATAAATAAAGTACTCAATCAATCAATCAATCACTTTGCTCTGTTGCTAGTTCGTCTTTAACAATGTAGAATCAATAATTAACTAACAAAATATTTCATATTAATTATGAAATTATTGAGAATATAAGTTCTTACTTAAGAAAATATAATTGATTATTTAAAACGAGAATGAACAGTTAATAATATACATCAATAAACCTGTACGGTATCAGCTACCGTCTATAGAAGGCATTGACAAGACAGAGGATCGGCAACGTTGTTCTCCTATCTTTCTCCACTGCCATTATAACGTGGACCTCACTATAGCTGTTTACCCTGTTGTCAATATTTGCAGTAGCAGAAGTCTTCGGGGTGATTTACAGCATTCTATTTGAATTTGGTATTGCTATCCTTGTCTATCATTCAACAGAGCGGATAGTGCTATCTCTCTCTCTCGCTTTGCTCTGTTGCTAGTTCGTCTTTAACAATGTAGAATTAATAATTAACTAACAAAATATTTCATATCAATTATGAAATTATTGGAGAATATAATTTCTTGTTTAATAAAATATAATTGATTATTTTTAACGAGGATGAACAGTTAATAATATACATCAATAAACCTGTACGGTATCAGCTACCGTCTATAGAAGGCATTGACAAGACAGAGGATCGGCAACGTTGTTCCACTATCTTTCTCCACTGCCATTATAACGTGGACCTCTCTATAGCTGTTTACCCTGTTGTCAATATTTGCAGTAGCAGAAGTCTTCGGGGTGATTTACAGCATTCAATTTGAATTTGGTATTGCTATCCTTGTCTATCATTCAACAGAGCGGATAGCGTTATCTCTTTCTCGCTTTGCTCTGTTCCCAGATCGTCTTTTAACAATGTAGAATCACTGATCAACTAACAAAATATTTCATATTAATTATGAAAATTCATTATGAAATTATTGGAGAATATAATTTCTTGTTTAATAAAATATAATTGATTATTTTTAACGAGGATGAACAGTTAATATTACATCAATAAACCTGTATTAGCTACCGTCTATAGAAGGCATTGACAAGACAGAGGATCGGCAACGTTGTTCTCCTATCTTTCTCCACTGCCATTATAACGTGGACCTCACTATAGCTGTTTACCCTGTTGTCAATATTTGCAGTAGCAGAAGTCTTCGGGGTGATTTACAGCATTCAATTTGAAATTGGTATTGCTGCCAATTATAACTCATCAATGAATAAATAGTTGTTAATAGAGAGACTACGCTTGAAGTGTGAGCTAATACTTTCACCACACTGTCTCTGTACAAAACTATAGATATGGATATAAGGGTGTTTCCTTGAATATAAACAGTTAGCAAACTGTCTTTCAATATTGATATACATATTATAAGAGTATGATTATATCAATGTGTAAATATCAAGCCAATTATATGGATTTTCATCTACATATAATTTACTAGCCGTCAGGCTCGCTTCGCTCGCCATATCCGTCTAGCCAGGGGGCTCCGACTGGATCGTCCAAGAATGAGATCAGCAGGCTCGCTTCGCTCGCCTGCATTTTTTCATTTTTATCATATTATATTAGGACAATCCAGTCGGGGGTCCAGACTAAACGTCTGGCTAAACAGATATGGCGAGCGAAGCGAGCCTGACGGCTAGTAATATAATATTCCCAGGATTGAAGTAGCAGTGCCCAATCAATTTTCCGCGATAAATGCATTTAAATCTTCAACTTGGTGCCAACCTAACAAAATCAACTCAACTTAATGCCAACCTGACAAAATTATTAATTTAGTTGCCAGTTAACAACTGTTTCGAAGAGGTACTGTATCTAGATTATAGTTCTATAGTAACATATGATATGGAAATTTCAATTATAATTAAGAGATTGGGAGAAGAAGAATATACATGCTAAAAGACGAACTTTAAACCCTTAAAAACAACCCTTAGAGTTGAAATATTGCCAAAAGATTTCTTATTGCCCCTCTAAAGGGCCAACTGAACATACCTACCAAATTTGAACATTTTTGGTCCGGTAGATTTTCAGTTATGCGAGTGAGTGAGTGAGTGAGTGAGTCAGTTAGTCAGTGAGTGAGTGCCATTTCGGTTTTATATATATAGATATTTGAATGAATATATCAAGAAAGTCATGAAGATATAACTGATTTTCAATACAGATATAAGAGTACGATCCATTTAATATACAAATATCGTGCCAATTATATGAATACGCGTATCAATGTAGCCTATATCCGAAGATACTGTATCAAGATAGTAATGAAAATACGATAGTGATGAAGATATAACTGTCTCTCAATAAAGATAAAAGGGTATGCTATGATTCTTCGAATAACATCTACAAATATCATGCCAATTATAAGAATTTGCAACTACATATTATAGTCTATACATTTGAATGAAGATATCACATAAATATATGAATTCAAATAGTTATAAGGATCGCCTGTACAGTATTTATAGATGGAAATTGATGATTATTCAAATGATGATTAACCTATAGTAAATTTATCGTCTGTAAAGTATTTTTTTAGATGAATATGGCTGATTATTCAAATGCCAATTAACAGTTTATGCTACAGTATTTCAATACTGATAAGTAGTAATATGATACAGGTCTAGAATATAGACCTAAATTTAGATATGAGTATCTACTTTCAATACAGATTATTCATCTATCTATTATAATATATAATAAAGGAAAGATTTGGCTTTTACACGTAGGGGATAGGAAATACACGAATGACGCATCATCACGTCTCAACTACTCAACTCATTAACCTGGAACTTTGCATTTTAGATTCTTAATTTACCGAGTATGGCTTTAGGACTATTTTCAATTCTTCAAGATTTCAGTAGGAAAGGAATCACAGCTATCTAATATAAAAGAGGAAACTGGCAACAATGGTGTCCTATCATTTCCACTGACTTTATAACGCTAATCTCACTATAGGCTTCTACATGGATAAAAACAGAGATGATGATGTCCACATCAGTCCTAGACTTGTGCTTGTATGACGAGCGGGAAGATGAGGAATGAATGGGCCTACTAACTTACAGTAGTTTTAGGTGTATTTCGAACCAAGGGAAGTGATTTTGAATCTTGTAACAACTATCAACACAGAAAGAAACCCTTCCATATGCTTTTACCCCGTGCTGGAGTAGTTAGTGGAGCTGGCCTAGAGCAGCCACCCTTCCAACGGGAGTACCGAAGGGACGTCACTTAACTATATTACCTACACCTGTATAGATGAGACATTTTACTTATTGCTGGATCAAGTAATTATTGCGTCAACTAAAATAACTTGATTTTACAATTTTCTATGAATACTGCGTTTCTATATTGTGTATTAATAAAAGGTTTGCATTTAATAAGAGTTTCAATTACTAGGGCCAGGTTGCACAAAAGCCGGATAAATTTTTATCATGATTAATTTCATTTGAACCAATCAGAGAAGCCTTTCAACCGACTTTTGTGCAACCGGCACTAACTATTTTTATTTAATTACTGTTTCATGGGTATGGAACAGTATCTGTTTAGCTGAGGGTGATGCCCATCTAATCTCGAGGCTTGTGCGTAGGTAATGAGACGGAAGTTTTAAAAATAAATTCAATTTATCATTGACCCAATTTTACACAAAATTCATTGATTGCTATGATGTTGAGACAAACATGCAGAGTTGCAACCCCCAAATTTTTATACTGGTCCAAAAAGATGATCAATTTTTCTTCCACTTCATAAATTTGTGTCCAATATCGGATAGTATAATAATTTTCAATTTGAGACTGGTTTGTCTAAATCTAAATAGTCTAATCAATATTAGGCTCAGTCAAGTTTTTACTCCATAGTATTTATATTGTTTAATATAAAGTGAAAGTGTAAATTTTTGATGAGAAAACTTGAATAAGCCAACACATCTATTATATTGATAATGGAAGAATTGGCTTATACACGTAGTGGATAGGAAATTCATGAATGACGCATCATCACGTCTCAACTACTCAACTCATTAACTTGAAAATTTGCATATAGATTCTCAATTCACCGAGGATGGTTATAGGCATATTTTAGATTCTTCAAGATTTCAGTACGTCAATTTTTCAGTTTGTCAAGTTTTCAATTAGCCCTTGTGGAGCACGGGTTATCTGCTAGAAGTAACATATAAACTTGAGTGTAAATAGGAAATGACATTGGGTAATACGGCAAGGCAGAACATCCAAAAGGATCTCTTTGCCGATAAAAGCCATATCAATAAATAAATAGTATTTAATATTAACTATAATTATTGTTTTGTACAATAAATGAATTAATAGAATGAATGAATAAATCCTTACCTTCATCAATTCCAAACGTTTTGCCCTTATCCATATCCAAGGATCCGAAGACATCACCCCTTTCCATTCTCAACAAAAGTTAGCAAACAACAGCTAACAAAAAGTAACACAAAATGTTGAAAAGACGCCATATTTGTAACAGTTTTGTTAAAATTACAAACTACATCAAATCAAAACACTGTAAAACTATCTAGGTTACAAACTATTCTCAAGTACATAACCACAAAATTTCACCGTGAGACACGTTTCTGAGCCACGCACATAATCGAAATCTAACTGAATTTGTAGGTAAACTACTGTTTTGTAGATTTACTAGAGGTACACTAAACAAATTTGATAGAAATGATCAAATTTGTAAATTGGAGCACAACACGAAATAAATACACCCTACCTACAAGACGTCTGAGACACGACTGAAAAACTTTCTTGTTCCGACAGGAAGGAGAGCCAAAATCCACGAGGCAGCCTTGCATAAAGATCTGCTCACCGTGATACATACCAATGTTCCGTATCTTCTCTATGATACAAAACAAATTACTGGAATGGAGTGAAAAATTTAGTTTTAAGACTCGAATTAATGTAACATTTTCGATGTACTTCAGTTTATAAGCTCTGCTTATAGTGAGGTCCACGTTATAATGGCAGTGGAAAGAGATAGGTGAGCAGTGTTGCCGAATCTCTGCCTTGCCACTGCCTTCTATAGAGGGTAGCTGATACCGGTATATCTCATGATGTAATATTAACTAACTGCACATCCTTGTTTAAAATAATCAATTATATTTCAATCGTCAAGATAAAATATTTTTCACTGATAATAAGTTTTTATAATTAAGATTGAATATTTTGTTAATCATTTATACTTCTACATTGTTAAAAGCCAATTTGGCAACGTTGCAGAAGGATAACGCTATCTGTTTTGTGGAATGATAGACAAGGATAACAACACCAATGTCGATCAAATAGGTACTGTCATAACGTCGACCTCACTATAAGGCTTTTTGTGCCGGTTGCACAAAAGCCGGTTAAATTTTAATCATTAATCTCACGAGAGCCAATCAGAAAAGCTGTCTTTTCAGAGTACCTGTGACGTATCATCACGTCTGAACTACTGGACTGATAAACTTGAAATTTTACATATAGATTCTTAATTAACCGAGGACCTTTTTCAATTCTTCAAGATTTTATTACGTCAAGTTTTCAGTTAGTAATGTTTTAAAATAGATCCTTGCGGAGCACGGGCTTCCTGCTAGTCTTAAATAAGGATTTCCTTTTTTGACCGAGCGAAGTGAGGTCTAAGATTCAAGTCGACGGTTTGGCATTTCTCTTAATGTTTAAATGTTTGAATGTTTAAATATTTATATATATGTTTATATGTTGCGCATTTACGGCGAAACGCGGTAATAGATTTTCATGAAATTTGACAGGTATGTTCCTTTTTTAATTGCGCGTCGACGTATATACAAGGTTTTTGGAAATTTTGCATTTCATGAATAATATAAAAGGAAAAAGGAGCCTCCTTCATACGCCAATATTAGAGTAAAAATCAGACTATAGAATTATTCATCATAAATCAGCTGACAAGTGATTACACAGATGTGTGGAGAAGCCAGTCTATTGCTGTATTTCCATAAGGTCTATAGTTTCAATCAGGTACTTGTGGAAGAGAATACTGCGTGAGGTCTACTGTTCACAGAACTACTAGTCTAAGGATTCCCTTTTCATTACATTTCAATCCGAATTCCTGCATGTTCCTTCTGTATCAATTACTACTTGCAACATTATCCAAAACTTCTGTATCATCCAACTTGCAACGCTATCCGTTCCGTATCATGCAGCGAGCTTCCTGTCTATACCAACACAACGTGTGCCTCAGACCAGGCGCCACCTTTAAAATAATCAGGTTCTCGGAAATATTCAGGTCAGGCTTGAGGCTTCGGCTCCTTTTTGACTGTGAAACGGAGAAAAAGAAACCATTTTATCTCCTCCATTTATCTTTTCTTCTGTCCGTTTTTTATCCGCCAATCAAGTCGATAAACGAAGAGAGAGAGAGAGAGAGAGCGAAAACGAAAACGTCGTCGGATATTTTCAGTGGTAGATCAATGAATGTCTGGAGGTTTTTGCGGGAGATAAATTAGGAATAAATTTATTGTCTAAATAAATAAACAAAAATGAACTCTGGTGAAATTCATTGGTTGAATAGATAAATACATATTGATTGTTATTCATAAGGAATGCAGATATCTTGTCGTGGATATCTTTTTTTTCAATCTCTTTGTAGTGTAGAGGATTAATGGATTTTTCATTGAAAACTAGGACCACAGAGTGGAGAACACTATGGTTTATTTATTCCATGCCAGGACCTAACCCGTGCTCCGCAAGGATCTTATTAAAAACTTGACGAGCTGATACTAGACCTACTGAAATCTTAAAGAATTTGAAATAGGCCTATAACCATCCTCCGTGAATTAAGAATCTATACGCAAAATTTCAAGTAAATCAGTTGAGTAGTTGAGACGTGATGATGCGTCATTCGTGAATTTCCTATCCCCTACGTGTATAAGCAAGTTGTTTCCTTTATTATAGTATAGACTAGTAGTTCTGTGAACAGTAGACCTCACGCAGTTTTCTCATCCACAAGTGTCTGATGTCACCTGTTCTAGTTGATTCAGTTGAATCATAATCTACTCTTAAAAACTGTTATTTGTTTTCTCCAAGATCAAAAACTCACTTATGTTAATAAACTCAGTCCACGTTTGAGTTTGTATATCATATGACAATTTATCCAGTTCCGTGATAATCTTTCCATCTGATGAAAATATTTCTCAACTATTTTAAAATAAATTTTTTTCAATCAAGAATATTATAATTTCTTCGGCATTATTCAGTTCATTTAATCATTTTCTGTATAGTTGAGAAGTTGATATTGTGGTAATTATTCATATTGAATGAAAAAGACTGAGAAATTGTCAAAAAACCACAAATTTAAATACCTAAGCCTGTAAATCTGTGGTTTTTGACAATTTCTCAGTCTTTTTCATTCAACATTAGATCAATTTTAATTTTATTTTCAATTACCTATTGAATTTGTTTTTCAAATGTGAGAATATTGATACTGATGGGCACGCATCATAAAAAAATATTGAAGCCCTACCTTATAGAAATAGACACGGCCAGACATCTGTGTAATGCATGCAATGAATAATCCACTTGTCAGCTGATTGATTATGAATAATTCTATAGTCTGATTGATCCTATCTTCAAGGTAGATGATATATATAGTTATATCAGAGTATGGAGGAATTCATTTCTTTTCATATTATCTTTAAAATGCGAAATTTCGAAAAACCTTGTGTATACATCGACGCGCAGTTGAAAAAGGAATATTCCTGCCAAATCTCATTGAATTCTATCAACGCGTTTGGCCGTAATCGCGTCACATACAGACAGACAAAAGCAAAATCGAGTTGGAACATAGACCTCACTACGTTCGGTCAATTAATTTGAACAAAGGTAGCTCATAGAAGTGAAGTGATTTTTGACCGAGCGAAGTGAGGTCTAAGATTCAAGTCGACGGTTTGGCATTTCTCTTAATGTTTGAATGTTTATATGTTTTTATGTTGCGCATTTACGGCGAAACGCGGTAATAGATTTTCATGAAATTTGACAGGTATGTGTCTTTATAAATTGCGCGTCGACGTATATACAAGGTTTTTGGAAATTTTGCATTTCAAGGATAATATAAAAGGAAAAAGGAGCCTCCTTCAAACGCCAAAATCAGACTATAGAATTCATCATAAATCAGCTGTCTAGTGGACTATAATACTACCCGTTCAAAAACATCGAACATCTTGAAAATGTATCTTTCCATCAACGTTAGTAGACAGTTGACTATAATACTACCCGTTCAAAAACATCGAACATCTTGAAAATTGTATCTTTCCTTCAACGTTGTAGACAGTTGCAGCCAGACCTGATAACAGCGCTCACACTCACATTCCGGGACGACACGTCACGGTACGATAGGACAGAAAGCTCTATATTTATTTAGGATTCTTTCTACACATTTCAAATTGGTAAATTATTTATTAATTTTTGAGAAAACATAACAACAGGTCAATGTAACTTACTGAGCACGTGGTCTACTGTTTACAGAACTACTAGTATTCTAGAAACTGTATGCATTATAGAATACATCTATATTGAGGTCCACGTTATAATGACAGTATTTGATCAACTTTGGTTTTGCTATCCTTGTCTATCATTCGACAAAGCCGGTGGTACTATCCTTTTCTAGGTCCACAACGGTACCAATTATGTTTTTGACAGTGTAGAAATATGATTAATTAATGATTGATTGATTGATTGATTGAGTACTTTATTTATGTAGATTACAATATATACTGGCTTATACACTTGTATACAATAGCTTACAATACAGCAAAGTTATAGATGAATTTACATAATATAGACTAAGAAAATAACTATTGAACTGTATATTATATGAAAAAGCAATTTGATATATAATAACTATAGATAATAATCATATTGTTATGCATCTACATAAATTGGCGGAGCTTTGGACATATCAATGTCCATTCTTTGGGAAGAATATTAAAAATATCCTCCCCACTAACTCTCTACCAAAAAATGCAGAGCAGAGAATCGGCATCGCTATTCTTCTATCTTTATCCACTGTCATTATAACGTGGACCTCGCTATAGGTACATTGGTCTATAGTCTACTATTATAGACTCCTAGACCTGGCGCCTAGACGGTCTAGGAGTCTATACGGTATATTAAAGCCAGGATATGTGAACAATAGATGAAAGGATGGATATATCTACTTTCAGTTCACTGTTATTGTCTAGTTGCTGAATGGTAACACAAAAGAGAAAAGCATAATAGAAGAAGAGAGAAAAGATAAGAGAGTCTGGGTTTGAAGTGGGCATAGTTCGAGAGAGAGAGAGAGAGTGAATGAGGGATAGAGAGGGAGTGAGGGAATGTTGAGGCTTGTGACATGTTTAGTTTGAAATGATGAAGATGGACTTCCAAACAAGATAATGAACTACTGATACCCGTGCTTTTAGAAGCTTTTCAGTGTCTTTTCTACTTCCTCTTCTTCTTTTTCTTCTTCTTTTTCTTCTTCTTCTTCTTCTTCTTCTTCTTCTCCTCCTTCTTCTTCTCATCTGTCACCTCCTACACCACCTAATCTTCCTCTTCCTCGTCATCCTTTTTCATCCAATTTTTCTCCTTCACCATACAAATTCCTTTTCATTCTTTTTTTCTTCTTCTTCTTCTTCTCATTCTTTTTTTTTCTTCTTCTTCTTCTCATACTCTTTCTCTTCTTTCACCTCCTACACCACCTAATCTTCCTCTTCCTCATCATCCTTTTTCATCCAATGTTTCTCCTTCACCGTACAAATTCCTTTTCATTCTTCTTCTTATTCTTCTTCTCTTCTTCTTCTCTTCTTCTTCTTCTTCTTCTTCTTCTTCTTCTTCTTCTTCTTCTTCTTCTGCTTCTTCTTCTTCTTCTTCTTCTTCTTCTTCTTCTTCTTCTTCTTCTCTTCTTCTTCTTCTTCGTCTTCTTCTTCTTCGTCTCTTCTTTCCCTCTTCTTCTTCTGTCTTCTTCTTCTTCTTCTTCTTCTTCTTATTTTTCTTCTTCTTCCTTCTTCTTCTTCCTTCTTCTTCTTCTTCTCATTCTTTCTATTTTTATTCTTCTCCTTCTCCTTCTCATCTTTCACCTCCTACACCACCTCATCATCCTCTTCCTCCTTCACCTGATTTTTCTCCTTCACCTTACATTTCTTCAAATTTATTTTCCTCCTCCTCATCCTCCTCCTCCTCCTCCTCCTCCTCCTGCTCCTCCTCCTTCTTCTTCTTCCTCTTACTTTTTCTTCTTCTTCTACCTCCTCCTCCTACTCCTCATCCACGTCATCCTCTCCTTCCCATTCTCATTCTTCTCATTGTTTTTGGTAGAGAGTTAGTGGGGAGGATATTTTTAAATATCTTCCCAAAGAATGGACATTGATATGTCCAAAGCTCCGCCAATTTATGTAGATGCATAACAATGATTATTATCTATAGTTATTATATTACAAATTGCTTTTTCATATCATATACAGTTCAATATTATTTTCTTAGTCTATATTATGTAAATTCATCTATAATGTTGCTGTATTGTAAGCTATTGTATATAAGTGTATAAGCCAGTATATATTGTAATCTACATAAATAAAGTACTCAATCAATCAATCAATCAATCAATCAATCTCAACATACGTCACCTTCTCTTTCTCCTCCTCCACCTCCTCATATTCTTCCTCGTACACCAAATGCTTGTCCTTCACCATATCTTTTTCCCCCTTATCCTATTCTCCTTTTCCTCCTCCTCCTCTTCCTCCTCCTCCTCTTCCTCCTCCTCCTCCTCCTCCTCCTCAACCTCCTCCTCCTCCTTCTCCTTCTTCTTCTTCTTTGTCTATAATTCAACAAAGCAGATAGCGCTAAACTTTTCAACAATATGATAATTCCTTCCTAATCATATTTATATGATTTGTGATTATGTCCACGAATAAATGATAAATGATAAATGATAAATGATAAATGATAAATACTTTTCAAGCTCTCAACGTAATCAGATCGCTTTTAACAACAATGTAGAAATATAATTAATTAAAAAAATGCTCAATTTCAATCATGAAAATTCATCATAATATTTTGCTCTTTGAAAAAAACAATTCGATGAATAAAATACAGTTGATTATTCTACACAAGATTGAACACTCAATATTAGGCCTACATCCGATAACCGGTATCATCTATCTATCCTCTATCTCAGCTAGCGCTATCTCTTTCTCGCTTTGCTCTGATGCTCAATTATGAAATTTCATTATGAAATAATAAAAAAAATATAATTTCTTGTGTAATAAAATATAATTGATTATCTAAAACGAGAATGAACAGTTAACATTACATCAATAAACCTGTATCAGCTACCGTCTTTAGAAGGTAGTGGCAAGGCAGAGAATCGGCAACGCTGTTCACCTATCTTTCTCCCCATCCATTATAACGTGGACCTCACTGTTGTACAAAACACTTACACACAAACCTATGGAGATACAAAAGTCAACCATATCGGATTGCATGAACAAAAACTAAAACTACCCTAAAACAACAACAAGATGGAGACAAACTTCTACAAAAATGTTACTATTATTCATCCCTCTACTCCCCAAGAAAAAATAAAAACCACCCTGCAAAAACAAGAAGATGGAGACAATCTTCTACAAAATGTTACTCTTATCCTATGTTATTCATGTTACTCTATACTATTCATGCCACCACCCATTCAAGCCAGGGTTCACACCAATTTCCGTTGTTTTTGGGGATTTTGGGACAATAATCGAGCCCCAAAAATATAATGAACCCACCACTCATCCCGACAACAATT
Organism: Nilaparvata lugens; assembly: GCF_014356525.2. NCBI lineage: Eukaryota > Metazoa > Arthropoda > Insecta > Hemiptera > Delphacidae > Nilaparvata > Nilaparvata lugens. The sequence goes on along the minus strand of NC_052517.1, from coordinate 6,625,235 downwards.
GCCCCTTTGTTGGCAGAAATCAGAGAGCGCGATTTGGGGCTGATTTTGAAAGAATCTCGTAAATAGGTTGGAAATAACAGTGGGCCAAGAACGGAGCCCTGTTATCTAGTGAGTGGGAACCCAGTCGCCGGCCCGTCAAAACCCTCGAAAAGTCTACAATATGGTTCGGCTGAGAGACAAAAAAAGAAGATAACTTCAAAATTTTGGGTCTTCCTTTGCAAAATGCTCTCTCATCATGTTGTAGGGTTCCGACTCCGCCTTTCTGGTTCTTCTTTATTTTTTTCTTCTTCTCTTTCCTTCTTGTTATCCTCCTTCAGCTTTTCGCTACTTTTCGCTACACTATCTTTATTTTCTTTCTACACCATATTCTTTCTTCAGTTCTACGCCATCTTCTTTTTCAGTTCCTCCATAGTCTTCTTTCTCTTCCTTCATCTATTCCTCTTTTTCCTCACGTTTCTCCTCATCATAGTCCTTCTCCTCTTTTTTCACCTTCACCTCTTCCCACCCTCTCTCATCTTCACAGTCTCTTCCTCTTCCCGCCCCTTATCCTCCTCTCCCTTACTTTTCTACTCTGTATCCACCTTCTCCTCTTCCGTCTCCTTCTACTCACCTATCTCCTTTCCATCAATGAAATTTTATTCTATTCCTTCTCCTTTTCCTTCTTATTCTCTTTTTCTTCTTTTTCACCACTACCTTCTCATGTAATTCTTCTGTATCCCATCCTCATTTGCGGGTCAAGTGTAAGAGAGGGCCGACTGCGCCCTAACTTCGCCCTCCTAGGTCAAAAATAAAGGCAGTCATTCTATTTTATTCTATTCTTCTCTTTCTCCTGTCATTCTTCTCCATTCTCCTTCTCTTCTCCAATTTACTCCTACAATTTCTTCCATAATTTTCTTCCACTGAGCTTCTTCATACAAATCATCATAGAGAACCCACCGCTGAGTGATATAATAATGATATAATGATATAATGACAGTGTCGGCTCAAGAAATTCTTCAAGTCGGGTGATCTTTGGAGGGTGGCGGAAGAGTAGGAAGAGGATGTGGAGGAGGGGGAGGATGTAGTGGAGGATGAGGAGGAGGTGGAGGAGAAGGAGGAGGAAGAGGAAAAGGAGGAGGAGGAGATTGAGGAGGAGGAGAAGGAGATTGAGGAGGAGGAGGAGGAAGAGGAGTAGGAGGAGGAGGATGAGGAGGAGGTGGAGGAGGGGAGGATAGGAAGAGGAGGAGGAGGAGGAGGAGGTTGAGTAAGTATTGTGGCAGCCTTGAAGCAATAATTGGAGCGCTCTAATGAAAGGGTTCGAACCTGGACTCCGCGGGTCAGCCTGGTTGGTCTTCTAATGAAGGGCTCCAGACACAAAAATGGGGACAGGTTTATGACGCTGGCGGACGGAAATGAAAACTAAGGTAGGAGAAGAAGAAGAAGGAGAAGAAGGAGGAGAACACTGAAAGAAGAAAAAAAGAAGAAGAAGATCAGAGAAGAAGAAGAAAAAGAAAAAAAAGAAGTAGTAGTAGTAGTAGTAGTAGAAGAGGAAGAAGAAGAAGAAGAAGAGGAAGAAGAAGAAGAAGAAGAAGAAGAAGAACACAGAAGAAGAAACGAAAATGTTGTTGAATACAGGACTGACCTATTATTATTCAGGTCTGAGCATGGGACCATATAAAGCCTAAGGCCAAACTATAATTGACACAACGCCACAGAATTATTGTTGAAAAATAACTTTCACATGATTTCGAATTGCAATTAACTAGTAGTTCTGTGAACAGTAGACCTCGCGCAGTTATAACGACGTCCCAAACCATAAGCACATCCACACTGATACACTAACTATTTATTTGATCAGATCATGCTTACACAAGATTTAATTATCATATACGCTTTCCGCAATTACGCGGCGAGAAAACCAGAAGACATATAGGCGCCCAGACGAGCTGTTATAAGTTCTTTGCATCCTATTTAACAGTGCATAAAAATTGCATTCAATGAGGCATGCAATTTATAGTCTACACAGATGCTAATTTTTTACAAAGCTACATTGAGATATTGAATTGCATGCGTCATGGCATGCAATTTATAGTTAACTCGACAGCTGATTTATGATGAATAATTCTATAGTCTGATTTTCACTCTAATATGACGATGAAGGTGCTCCTTTTTCCTTTTATATTATCCTTGAAATGCAAAATCGAAAAACCTTGTATATACGTCGACGCGCAATTTAAAAAGGAACATACCTGTCAAATTTCATGAAGATCTATTACCGCGTTTCGCCGTAAATGCGCAACATATAAACATTTAAACATTAAGAGAAATGCCAAACCGTCGACTTGAATCTTAGACCTCACTTCGCACGGTCAACTAACATGATACTACGCACTCATTTCAAGACTCACTTAAAACTGACAGCATCGGTCCAAAGAGGGAGCATAGCTGTTATTCATAAGGCATGCTGACTCTCCAAACTTATATTTCATAAGAAATTCTGATTGTAGATAAATTTACTTATAGCCTATGTCTGAATTATTGTTAACAGTCAGAATTCTTTACGGATAATATAGATGGCTTCCCATTGAACCAATACTGCCATTGAAGTGAAATCAACTATAGTGAGGTCCATGTCATAATAGCAGTGGAGGAAGATAGGAGAACAACGTTGCCGATCCTCTACCTTCTATAGACGGTAGCTGATACAGGTTTATTGATGTAATGTTAACTGTTCATTCTAGTTTAAAATAATCAATATTATATTTTATTGCATGAGAAATTATATTTTTCAACTATTTCTTAATGAATTTTCATAATTGAGATGGAATATCTTGCTAATTGATCACTAATTCTAAATTGTTAATAGACGAACTGGCAACAGAGGAAACGAGAGATAGAAAGCGTATTTGGCTTCTTGTCCTATAGTGAGGTCGTTGTAATAGCAGTGGAGAAAGATAGGAGAACAACGATGCCGATCCTCTGTCTTGTCAATGCCTTCTAAAGATGGTAGCCGATACAGGTTTGTTGATGTAATATCAACTGTTCATTCTCGTTTTAAATAATCAATATTATATTTTATTACCCAAAAAGTTATATTTTTCAATTATTTCATAATGAATTTTCATAATTGAGATGAAATATTTTGTTAATTAATTATCAATTATTCTACATTGTTAAAAGACGATCTGGCAAGGGAGGAAATCGAGAAAGAGATAGCGCTATCCTCTTTGTTTCTCACTTTGCTCTGTTGCCAGAACGTCTTTTGAACATGTAGAATTGATAATTAATTAACAAAATATCCAATCTTGATTATGAAAATGCATTATGAAATTATTGAAAAATATAATTTTCTTGTGTAATAAAATATAATTTTGATTATTTAAAACGAGAATGAACAATTATATTACTATACATCAATAAACCTGTATCAGCTACCGTCTATAGAAGGCATTGAAAAGACAGAGGATCAGCATCGTTGTTCTCCTATCTTTCTCTACTGCCAACGTGGAACTCACTATAACTTATAGATTACTTCACTTTTCACATTTTACTTTACAGGGTTCTCTAATAAAAAACCCAAATTACTTCACGTTTTACTTTACTGAGAAATAAAGAACCAAAATCACTTCACTTTTTACGTTTTACTTTACTGGTAAATAAAGAAGCATAAAAAGTGTAATGGCTTCCATGGGTGGTGACGAGTTGATAAGAGCGTTTTATTTATGGATGTTGAGAAGGCTTTTGATAGCTGCAATGCAATGCTATGCTATGCTAAGTGGTCTGGGGTGACACAGGGTGGGGTGATAGGACCGCTGTCATTCGACATTTATAATTTTATGCACACAGCCACACACTATAATGGACCAGCAGATTAGAGCTTACATTAGGGCGTTATCTCTACTTTGGTAACAAGTTCCCTCACTTTTTCTTAAACTTGTGTTGTCTTCTTCTTCTTCCTCTTCTTTTCCTCCTCCTTCTCCTTTCCCCTGACTTCTTCTCCTGTTTTCTTCTCCTGATTTCTTCTCCTTTTCCTTTTCCTTCTCGTTCTCCTTGGTTTTGGTAGAGAGTTAGTGGGGAGGATATTTTTAATATTCTTTCCGAAGAATGTACATTGATATGTCCAAAGCTCCGCCAATTTATGTAGATGCATAACAATATAAATTATCTATAGTTATTATATTACAAATTACTTTTCATATCATATACAGTTCAATAATTATTTTCTTAGTCTATATTATGTAAATTCATCTATAATTTGCTGTATTGTAAGCTATGTATATAAGTGTATAAGCCAGTATATATTGTAATCTACATAAATAAAGTACTCAATCAATCAATCAATCAAACCTTCTCCTTCTCCTCATCCACCTCCTCTTCCTCCTTCTTTTTCTACATCTTCTCCTCCTCCTCCTCCATTTTCCCTATCTCCTTCTCCTCCTGCTCCTCCTTCTTCTTCTTCATCTTTTGAACTTCTTATTTGTTCTTCTCCCACTATTTCTCAATTATTTTTCGGTCCCTTCATTTTTCCAATGTTCTTACCCTGTTACAACTTTCCCAGTTTCTGAACGAACGTAGCGAGCTCTAACCGATGACTACACTCTCGAGTCATTGTCAGTTTGTTTGACAATATTACTTCTAATTGCTTCCATTATAATCAACTTCAAATTTCAAACCTAACCTGACCTTTATATCAGGAAAATTATGATTAATCACTACTCTATTATTTATATTCATTTATTTATAATGTCACTGCATTTGGTCTACTTCAAGGTCTGTCTACAAATACAGGTCATGACACGATCCCGTGATGCATATGCATAGCAAAATCGCCATTTTGAAGGGTTCCAATTCACCAATTTTCAAATTATATAATTATTATTTAACGAAAATTCTAAATAACTGCTGTAAATCACCCCGAAGACTTCTGCTACTGCTGACATTGACAACAGGGTTAACAGCTAGATGGAAATTCAATGAGAACTACTATCCAAAAATTAGTTGCCAGCCCGGGAATCGAACCCGGTACCTCCCAATTGCTAGTCAGGAATGATTCACCGACACCAAACTGACAATTTTCAAATTCATCAGCTGTTATGATTATGGATTGAACAACATGATGTGTTATTTGTGATATTTTACAAGGGACATTGCTTGGCTTTAAATTGGAAAATAAATTCTTTCGACAGAATATTGAGAAACTGAATTGTTGATTTTTAGATTTAATTGATTGGGAACTTTAAACTGTTTTTAATTGTGTGTGTGTGTGTGTGTGTGTGTGTGTGTGTGTGTGTGTGTGTGTGTGTGTGTGGTGTGTGTGTGTGTGTGTGTGTGTGTGTGTGTGGTGGTGTGTGTGTGGTGTGTGTTGTGTGTGTGTGTGTGTGTGTATGAGTATGTGCGTCTGTGTACACGATATCTCATCTCCCAATTAACGGAATGACTTGAAATTTGGAACTGGATCCGACATGTACAATTTCGATCAAATTCCATTCAAGATGGCGGCTAAAATGACGAGGATGTTGTCAAAAACAGGGTTTTTCGCGATTTTCTTGAAAACGGCTCCAACGATTTTGATCAAATTTATACCTAAAAAAGTCATTAAAAAGCTCTATCGACTGCCACAAGTCACATATCTGCAAAAATTCCAAGAGCACCGCCCCATCTATGCAAAGTTTGATTTTAGATTCCCAATTATCAGGCTTCAGATACGATTTAAACAAAAAAAATTAAGTAGAAAAGGTTCAGCATGAAAATCTCTACAATTTATGTTGAGTAACATTTTCACCTAAAATTGAAAATAAGCTCGAAATGGGAGAAAATAAGATTATTCAATTGCAAACTGTTGACAACTGTTGATTCTATAAAATCATTCACTATGAAGAGATAGCAGACTTCGTGTGTCTTCAGCGCTATTGTACCGTCACCAGCTGTCCAGATCTTAGAATAGTAGACTTGTGATGCGCGGGAACACTAGCGTCAGTTGATCAATTTTCATAACGGCAAGGAGAGTTATGTGAGTGCGCCACACCAGATTTTGATTAAAGCAAACTTGTCATTATAAACATCTCATTATATGGTTCTAATTCCTTCCATCTCCTTATCAGGCGCACTCTGCCACGAAAAGTGGATGAGTCCCAAGACTTGAAACGTCTTCTATCTTTCGAGCATATCCTTCCACTTTGGACCTGTGTTCAAAAATAAAGAAACAGCTGATAAGAAACAAGATGGCCGCCATGTTGAGCAGTATTTTATTACTTCACACAGTGATCATCCTAAAGAGGTTTTTCGTGTTCTTACTCTGCTCCTCCTTCTCCTCCTCTATATCCGACGCCTCCTCCTCCTCCCCATCAACTCTTCCTCCCTCACCACCTTCTCATACTACTCTTCTACTTCTTCTTCTTCCCACTTTTTCTCTATCTTGTGTTGTCTTCTTGTTCTTCTTCTTTTTTTCTTTTCCATCTTCGCGGAGCGCTAATGGACTTTTAGTTGACAGATAGTAGGAGATAGAAAAAAGGGAGAAGATGGAAAAATGTACAGTTTAATGAGTCATGGAGAGAGTGAGAGAGAGTGAGTGAGTTAGTACTGAGTGAATGATAGGGAGAGATAGAGAGTTTGTGTGAGAGGAGTCAGAGAGAGAGAGATTGATTGAGTACTTTATTTATGTAGATTACAATATATACTGGCTTATACACTTATATACAATAGCTTACAATACAGCAACATTATAGGTGAATTTACATAATAATATAGACTAAGAAAATAATTATTGAACTGTATATGATATGAAAAAGCAATTTGTAATATAATAACTATAGATAATAATTAAATTGTTATGCATCTACATAAATTGGCGGAGCTTTGGACATATCAATGTACATTCTTCGGAAAGAATATAAAAATATCCTCCCCACTAACTCTCTACCAAGTGAGAGGAGAGGGGAGAGAGAGAGAGTGAGAGAGATTGATTGATTGATTGATTGATTGATTGAGTACTTTATTTATGTAGATTACAATATATACTGTCTTCTACACTTATATACAATAGCTTACAATACAGCAAGTTATAGATGAATTACATAATATAGAGAAGAAAATAATTGTTGAACTGTATATGATATGGAAAAAGCAAATTGTAATATAATAACTATAATAATTATATTGTATGCATCTACATAAATTGGCGGAGGTTTGGACATATCAATGTCCATTCTTCGGAAAGAATATTAAAAATATCCTCCTCTCTAACTCTCTACCAAGACAGAGAGAGAGACAGAGAGAGGGAGAGAGAGAGAGAGAGATGGGGGGAGAGAGGAAGAGACTGAGAGGGGGGGGGGGGAGGAGGGGGGGGGGGAGAGAGGAAGGAGAGCGAGAGAGAGAGTGTGAGAGAGAGAGAGTGAGAGAGAGAGAGAGAGAGAGAGAGAGAGAGAGAGAGAGAGAGAGAGAGAGAGAGAGAGAGAGAGAGTGTAGGAGTTGACGTAATGATGGAATTTTAAAATCGTTCGAATCTTATCTCAAATTTTTTTAGATGAAAAAAAATCTTGAAAAATCTCATAGTGAAATCTTTTTTCGTGGGTAGCTCATTTGTGCTGAAAGGAAAATTTGAATTCACTCAAAACTTTATTTATGACTAATCTTGTGCTTCCATTTTTATTGCTAATTTATTAAAATTTTTATTGTAGGCCTACCCAAGTCTCAAGATGAATCACCAAATTATCTGCAAAATCTACATAATTATCTATCGACAGGAAATCTTTCTTTAGGAACATTCTTTCTATAGAAAAATTCTCACTTTATCAAAAATATTCTCATCCACAGGAAATTCTTAGGCTTCCCTGTTACCTTCCCATCAAAACTTGTTAATAAAATGTTTTTGAATGCATAGTGCATGATTATGTTACGAGAAAATTGAATCAGATTGGATTTTCAAATGTACCGCCATAAAAACCACACAAAATGGCCACTCCATAAGGAATACGGGTGTCTCGACCTGATTTCTATAGACTTTGGTTTGGTTGTCAAGTTTTTCATCTCAATTATTATGAAAACTACTTATCATATATTGTAAGTATTTGTTGTTTTTAAGTGGAAATGGACTAAGTTTTAGAATAGTGGAATCATAACCAAATTTCGGACTTTCAAAATGCTATCTAAATTTGGGAAGGAAACAGTTTAAGGAGTATACTGGCTTTTCTCTTCCGGTCAGTGATATCTTGTAAAAATCTGTACTATAATAAAGGTAAGAACTGGCTTATACACGTATGGGATAGGAAAAATATGTTTGACGCATCATCACGTCTCAACTACTGGACTGATTAACTTGAATTTTGCATATGGATTCTTAATTAACCGAGGATGGTTAGCCTAGTTTCAATTCTTCAAGATTTCATTACGTCAAGTTTTAAAATAGACCCTTGGAGATCTGGGGTTACCTGCTGGTAATCAATAAATCATAACATGATATATTTTTTACTTTCCTTGCCCTATTACCATAGGTAAGGAAAGTATTGCTTTCCGAAAAAAATTAAGGTACCCCAATTTCTTAATTTCTGTACGTTTCAAGGTCCCCTGAGTCCGAAAAAGTGGTTTTTGGGTATTGGTCTGTATTGTGTGTGTGTGTGTGTGTGTGTGTGTGTGTGTGTGTGTGTGTGTGTGTGTGTGTGTGTGTGTGTGTGTGTGTGTGTGTGTGTGTGTGTGTGTGTGTGTGTGTGTGTGTGTGTGTGTGTGTATGTATGAGTGTATATGCGTCTGTGTACACGATATCTCATGTCCCAATCAACGGAATGACTTGAAATTTGGAACTTAAGGTCCTTACAGTATAAGGATCCGACACGAACAATTTCGATCAAATGCAATTCAAGATGGCGGCTAAAATCAAAATGACAAAAATGTTGTGAAAAACAGGGATTTTCGCGATTTTCTCGAAAACGGCTCCAACGATTTTGATCAAATTTATACCCAAAATAGTCATTGATAAGATCTATCAACTGCCACAAGTCCCATATCTGTAAAAATTTCAGGAGCTCCGTTCCATCTATGCAAAGTTTGATTTTAGATTCCCAATTATTTGGCTTCAGATAGTGGAAAAGTTTGAGCATGAAAATCTCTACAATTAATCTCCAGTAACATTTTTACCTAAA
>NC_052517.1:6577425-6616022 GCF_014356525.2 Nilaparvata lugens | reverse complement strand
GCGAGATTGGCTTCCAGTGGTTCACCTCCTTCAGTTTCTTTTCCCATTCTTCCATTACTCTATCAAGAACTATGTTGAAGAGCAGTGGTGATATCCATCACCTTGCCTAACACCAGTCTTTATCTCAAAAGGCTTCGAAAGTTCTCCCATAAATTTTATTTTGATGTTGTGTTTGTCAATGTTGTTTGTTCTATGATTTTTCGAGTTTTCTGATCCAGGCCTTTCTCTTCAAGAATTTAAATAGTGTTGGTCTGTGGATTGAATCGTAGGCTTTCTTAAAATCAACAATACGTATTGTGGCTTTACTTCGTAATTTTCTTATCTGTGATATTAATTTCAAGTTCAATATTGTTGGACATGAACGATTTGGTCTAAATCCAGCTTGGAAATCTGAAATTTTGGGTTCTAGTTGTTTCTGGTTCTTTCAAGAAGACAGCTGATAATATTTTATAGGCGACAGCAAGAAGAGAAATACCCCTATAGTTATTCACATCGGTCTTATCTCCTTTTTTATGCAATGGGTGTATTAGAGCACATTTCCAATCTTCAGGGATTTCCTCTGTGATCCATACATTCTGGATAATTGAAACTAGCTCTTTTCTCGAATATACCCTAGGTTTTTTAAAAATTCTGCTACAATCCCATCTTCTCCAGACGCCTTGTTATTTTTTAGTTTACCTATGTGTTTGATGATTTCTTCTTCTGTTGGTGGTAATGATTAATCCTGTTGTAGAGGTATGTGGTTGAAAATCGGGAGAATTTCTACAGGTTCTGGACAGTTTAGAAGATTTTCAAAATAATTAGCTAGTACTCACAATTTTCTTCATTGCTAAGTGCAAGACTTCCATCTGGCTTCTTGAAGCAAACGTTTTGAGGAATGTAACCTTTAATTTGATTTGAAAACGTTTTGTAGAATCTGTGCGTGTTATAATTTTTAAAATCGGATTCAATTGATTCTATTGCTGAGTTACATATTTTCTTTTCTCTTGTCTGATGATTTTGTTTGAAAGTTTTCTGTTTCTAGAAAAGTCTTTGTGGGTCATCTCATTCTTATTTGAAGAGTATTTTTCAAACGATTTTTTGCGTGATTCAACTGCTTTTTCACATTCCCTGTTCCACCATGGATGTTTCGGTTTCTTTTGTAGTGGTATGTGTTCCTTTGCTATTTCTGTAAATAGTAATGTATTTTTGTATTTCTTTTTCCTTTTATATTTCCTTGTAATGCAAAATTCAAAAACCTTGGATATACGTCGACGCGCAATTAAAAAAAGAAACATTTACCTGTCAAATTTCATGAAAATCTATTACCGCGTTTCGCCGTAAATTCGCAACATATAAACATTATTAAACATTCAAACATTCAAACATTAAGAGAAACCGTCGACTTGAATCTAAGACCTCACTTCGCTCGGTCAATAAATCGGAGGTGTTTCACAAATAATTGCCGATTCTCTAAGAAGGATATAGAATAATATCCTTCCCATCAACACACGACCGGGAGAGAGAAAGAGATTGATTGATTGATTGATTGATTGAGTACTTTATTTATGTAGATTACAATATTACTGGCTTATACACATATACAATAGCTTACAATACAGCAACATTATAGATGATTCACATAATATAGACTAAGAAAATAATTATTGAACTGTATATGATATGAAAAAAGCAATTTGTGATAATATTGTAATAATGCATGTACATAAATTGGCGGAGCTTTGGACATATCAATGTCCATTCTTCGAAAACAATATTCAATATATCCTCCCCACTAACTCTCTACCAAAGAGAGAGAGTGAGTGAGAGATACAAATACTTGTTGATTGGGTGGCCTCTTTCAAAGGGAACTCTTGTCTTTCGGCTACTCTTCACAATCATAGGGGGGCAGATGTCTGAAAAACAACCTTGCCGAAGGTGAAGGAGAAGAAGAAGTAGACTAGTAGACCGGTGAGAAGAAGAAGAAAGATGAGGAATGCTCGGCTTGTTGAAATGAGTTGGGTCTCAAGTAGTCTGGCTTTCTATATACAGTAGATCGGTCTATATAGCTATAAAGTAAACAGTATAGAGTATCCTACTAGTATATTTTATTATGTATACATGTATACATACATCTATGAAAAGGAATACTCCCCGATGAGAGAACCCCTGCTAAGCTTCTAGTCTAATGCATTTCTTCTTCTTCTTCTTTCTTCTTCCCCTTCTTCTTCCTTTTCCACTTCTTATTCTTCTCTTCTTCTTTCTCTCCTTCACCGGGTCGATGTCAAACGAGGCAAACGACAGAAGAGTCCTGCGACAGTCGAGACCAGCGACGGTAGAGACCGGCGACATTCGAGGCCAGCGACGGTAGAGGACTCCAGAAAAAGTGGCCTCAAATGTCGCCTGCGTTAGGCGACAGTTGAGGCCACTCTAATTTTCTTATACTCCCGACATTCGAGGCCTACGACCGGCTACGGTCGTAGGCCTCGAATGTAGTCGGTCTCGACTGTCGCGCCCCCCTTCACCACGTTCATTTCCTTCGTCTCCTTCTCACCTCCTTCTCATCCTTCACCGTCATCTTCTCCTCCTTCTTCTTCTCAATGTGCCTTCTTCTTCTTCTTCTTCTTCTTCTTCTTTGTCTTCTTCTTCTTCGTCCGGTATTCGCTTCTTCTTTTTGTTTGCCGAGCTCACTTGAAAGAGTAATTAATTCTTGGCTGCAGCGGACTTCATTACTATTATTATTATTATTATTATTATTGGTTGAACAAGGCGGTACTCATGGAATGCATATATGAACAAAGAAGAGTTTTCGAGAGAGAGATAGACAGAGTCAAGCAGAGAGAGTGTAAGTGAGAGAGAAAGAGAGATTGATGATTGATTGATTGATTTATTTATCGCATGCCAGGTCTTGAAAGACCTATTGCATTTATAGCATTAAAGCATTGCGAAATTACAAAATGATAATAAATTAATATATAAAAAAATTGTTCTAAATGTACAAAATAAGCAAATAATAAGTAGACTAAGTTAAAAATAATTGAAAAGTATGACAAAAAAGTATAACCTCATTACAATTGAAAAATATTAAGATACATGTGATGAAGAAGGAAAAACATTGTTGAAACAATGAGATTGATTGATTGAGTACTTTATTTATGTAGATTACAATATATACTGGCTTATACACTTATATACAATAGCTTACATACAGCAACATTATAGATGAATTTACATAATATAGACTAAGAAAATAATTATTAAACTGTATATGATATGAAAAGTAATTGTAATATAATAAACTATAGATAATTATATTGTTATGTATCTACATAAATTGGCGGAGCTTTGGACATATCAATGTCCATTCTTCGGAAAGAATATTAAAAATATCCTCCCCACTAAGTCTCTACCAAAAGAGAGAGAGAGAGATTGTGGGAGAGTGTGTAAGGGACATTCGATATTTTGATTTACTATATTAAGCAAGCAATTTCTGTATCTATTTATTTATGTATGAATCTATGTATTGAACATACATAGATATATACATAAATTCCCTCTCCGACACTGATCTCGATTTTCACGAAATTTGGAGCATAGTACGTTAATGATATAAAAATTCGTTTGCACTAGGTCTCATCCCGGGGAAAACTCGCTGAAGGACAAAAAAAGGATAATAATTATTCATCCTTGAAAACACAGCTAATAATTATTTCGTCGTCTGTCGATAATGGAAGTGAGAGAGCGAGTGCATGTGTGTGGGACTGAGACAAAATTATTTATTTGTTTATTTACAATGCAAATGACACTAATATAATAATATTGGTGGTTGAAATAATAAGGTAGTCCTTGTGCTATTTTTCTTCCAAATTTATAGATGACAAGGTCCAAGATAAGGTTAGGATTTCACTTGTATGACCCAGCGGTTGAAATATTTTAATCATTCAATCAGGTACTTAGTGCCGGTTGCAACAAAGCCGGTTAAATTTTAATCTTGATTAATTCCAGGAGATCCAATCAGGAAGCTGTCCTTTTAAAATGGTCTTCTCTTTTTTGGATTAAATCAGGATTAAAATTGAACTGGCTTTTGTGGGGCCTTTGTGAGAGATTTTTGCATTCCACTAGGAGTCTCAATCTCAATCCACTCTGAACCTTTCTGTATAAACTATAAATATACTAGTAGTTCTGTGAATAGTAGACCTCGCGGAGTTATTAACCTCAGCCTCCTCTTATACTTTCCATCAGAGTAAATCCTGTCTGTATGTCGTGTCGGCGAGATATCGGTGTGAAAACGGCTAATGGCTGTTGGGGTTGGTGTATCAAAAATGCAAACATCAAAAGCTAATCTCCTTCAAGACATACTGGCAACAGGACAGCCCGAGTTCAAAGCAGAGAGACAATACTATGCTACTTTCAGTTATTAATTGCATGCGTTATCAATAGTTCATTATTTTAATAATGCATGAAAATTGCATTCATTGAGGCATGCAATTAATAGTCTACTCGACAGCTGATTTTTTACCAAGAGAGGTATGATAATGATAGAGAGCAGCGTTGCCGATTCTCTGCCCTGCCACTGCCTTCTATAGAAGATCAGCTGATGCCGGTATATCTATTGATATATTTATTGCATGCATTTTATAATCTATTCGACGGCTGATTTATGATGAATAATTCTAAAGTCTGATTTTCACGGTAATATTGGCGTTCGAAGAAAACTCCTTTCCTTTTGCATTATCTTCAAAATGAAAAATTTCAAAAAAACCTTATGTATACGTCGACGCGAAAATCGAAAAGGAAGAGGAAGTGGTAGAGGAAAAGGAAGAGGGAGAGGAAGAGGAAGAAGAAGAGGGAAAGGGATTGATTGATTGATTGAGTACTTTATTTATGTAGATTACAATATATACTGGCTTATACACTTGAATACAATAGCTACAATACAGCAAAGTTATACATGAATTTATAATATAGACTAAGAAAATAATTATTGAACTGTATTGATATGAAAAAGCAATTTGTAATATATAACTATAGATAATAATTATATTGTTATGCATCTACATAAATTGGCGGAGCTTTGGACATATCAATGTCCATTCTTCGGAAAGAATATTAAAAATATCCTCCCCACTAACTCTCTACCAAAAGAGGAGAGGAATAGGAAGAGGAAGAGGAAGAGAAAGAGGAAGAGGGAGAGGGAGAGGAAGAGGGAGAGGGAGAGGAAGAGGAAGAGGAAGAGGAAGAGGAAGAGAAAGAGGATGAGGGAGAGGAAGAGGAAGAGGGAGAGGAAGAGGAAGAAGAAGAGGGAAAGGGAGAGGAATAGGAAGAGGAAGAGGAAGAGAAAGAGGAAGGGGAGAGGAAGAGGATGAGGGAGAGGAAGAGGAAGAAGAAGAGGGAAAGGGAGAGGAATAGGAAGAGGAAGAGGAAGAGAAAGAGGAAGAGGGAGAGGAAGAGGATGAGGGAGAGGAAGAGGAAGAGGGAGAGGAAGAGGAAGAAGAAGAAGAAGAGGAAAAAAAGAAGAAGAAGAAGAAGAAGAGAAAGAGGAAGAGGAAGAGGAAGAAGAGAAAGAGGTAGAGGAAGAGGAGGAGGAGGATTTGGTGGAGGAGTAGGAGGAGGAGGAGGAGGAGGAGGAGGAGGAGGAGGAAGAAGAAGAAGAAGAAGAATAAGAAGAAGAAGAACAATGGCAAGTCTCTGGGAGTTGAAGACGGCAAGACTAAAAAATATCCACAATTTATCCAACCAAAATTCCAATCGTCTCTTTCTCACTCAGTCTCACTCTCTCTCTCTCTCACTCTATCTCTCTCTCACCTTCTCATTCTCTCTCTTTCTTCTCCAAAACAAAAGAGACAAAACCCCGCCTGAATTTCGGAAATTGCTGCGCAGTCCACTTCAATCTTTTGCCATCATACTTAAAAGAGTTTGGCATCCTCGTTTTTTCGATTGCCGAAATCTTATTTTGGCCGCATTTAAAATTCTGTCCATGTCCTGAATGGGGCATTCCTCTACTTCAAAGTCGGTCCCTTTTCAGCAATTTTGATCAAGTAATCAACTCCAAATTTTGTCAGACCCCGAAGTCTAATTCCGATTTTTTGATGGACCGGTTTTATTTGGGCAATAATAAGTTATGGTTAATTTGTTTTGAATTTTTTCAGGAAGATGCTATGACCAAAGAAAATAGAAACATTTATTATAAAGAAAATAGAAATGTTATTTTTATATTTTCTGTTACAACCCAATATAGTGAGGTCCACGTTATAATGACAGTATTTGATCAACTTTGGTTTTGCTATCCTTTTCTATCATTCGACAAAGCCGGTGGTACAATCCTTTTCTTGCTCCGCAACGAAGCCAAATCGGTTTTTGACAATGAAGATAGATAATTAAGCAAGGCAGAGAATCGGCAACGCTGTTCTCCCATCTTAATCCACTGTCATTATAACGTGGATCTCACTATAGCAGAACAACGTTGCCGAACCTCTGTCTTGTCAATGCCTTCTATGGATGGATTCTCGTTTAAAGTAATCAATTATATTTTATCAAGCAAGAAATTATAATTTTTCAATTATCTCACAATGAATTTTCATAATTATGATGATATATTCTGTTAATTAATTATTAATTTCCCATTGTTGAAAGCCGATCTGGCAACAGAGCAAAGGGAGAAAGAGATAGTGCTTTCCGCTTTGTTGAATGACAGACAAGGATAGCAATACCATTGCTAATCAAACACTGCCATTATAACGTGGACCTCACTATAGTTGGCAATATCTATATCGAGGTCCACGTTATAATGGCAATATTTGATAAACAATGGTATTGCTATCCTTGTCTATCATTCAACAAAGCAGATAGCGCTATCTCTTTCTCGCTTTGCTCTGTTACCAGATCGTCTTTCAGAAATGTAGAATTAATAAAAAAAATATTTCATCTTAATCATTAAAATTCATTATGAAATGATTGAAAAATATAATTTCTTGCTTAACAAAATATAATTGACTATTTTAAACGAGAATGAACAGTTAATATTACATCAACAAACCTGTATCAGCTACCGTCTATAGAAGGCATTGACAAGGCAGAGGATCGTCAACGTTGTTCTGCTATCTTTCTCTACTGCCATTATAACGTGGACCTCACAATAATATCTATACTCTTTATAAAAAAAGTTGAGACTTATTTTTGAATATAGGCCTACTGTAATAAATTATACACGTTATTATACGTTGAGTATAACGTTACCATCCCAAAATAATTGACCGTGCGAAGTGAGGTCTAAGATTCGAGTCGACGGTTCGGCTCTCTTTCATCGTCTTCTTCTTCTTCTTCTTCTTCTGTCTTCTTCTTCTTCTTCTTCTTCTTCTTCTTCTTCTTCTTCTTCTTCTGTCTTCTTCTTCTTCTTCTTCTTCTTCTTCTTCTTCTTCTTCTTCTTCTTCTTCTTCTTCTTCTTCTTCTTCTTCTTCTGTCTTCTTCTTCTTCTTCTTCTTCTTCTTCTTCTCTTCTTCTTCTTCTTCTTCTTCTTCTTCTTCTTCTTCTTCTTCTTCTTCTTCTTCTTCTTCTTCTTCTTCTTCTTCTTCTTCTTCTTCTTCTTCTTCTTCTTCTTCTTCTTCTTCTTCTTCTTCTTCTTCTTCTCCTTCTTTTCTTCCTCTTCTTTCTTCTTCTCTTCTTCTTCTTTCTTCTTCTTCTTCTTCTTCTTCTTCTTCTTCTTCTTCTTCTTCTTCTTCCTCTTCTTCTTCTTCTTCTTCTTCTTCTTTTATTCTTATTCTTCTTCTTCTTCTTCTTCCTCTTCTTCTTCTTCTTCTTTCTTCTTCTTCCTCTTCTTCTTCTTCTTCTTCTTCTTCTTCTTCTTCTTCTTCTTCTTCTTCTTCTTCTTCTTCCTCTTCTTCTTCTTCTTCTAGTTTCATCTAGATTCAACTTTTGATATTCAACTTTTTCTTCTATAATGATGTCCACGTTATAATGGCAGTGCAGGAAGATAGGTGTACAACGTTGCCGATCCTCTGTCTTGTCAATGCCTTCTATTATATGGTAGCTGATTCAGATTTATTGATGTAATATTAACTGTTCATTCTCGTTTAAAATAATCAATTATATTTTATCAAGCAAGAAATTATAATTTTTCAATTATCTCACAATGAATTTTCATAATTATGATGATATATTTTGTTAATCAATTTTTAATTTCCCATTGTTGAAAGCCGATCTGGCAACAGAGCAAGGGAGAAAGAGATAGTGCTTTCCGCTTTGTTGAATGACAGACAAGGATAGCAATACCATTGCTAATCAAACACTGCCATTATAACGTGGACCTCACTATCGTTGGCAATATCTATATCGAGGTCCACGTTATAATGGCAATATTTGATAAACAATGGTATTGCTATCATTCAACAAAGCAGATAGCGCTATCTCTTTCTCGCTTTGCTCTGTTACCAGATCGTCTTTCAGAAATGTAGAATTAATAAAAAAAATATTTCATCTTAATCATTAAAATTCATTATGAAATGATTGAAAAATATAATTTTCCTACAGTTACGTTGAAAAGTGGCCATTGCTGCACTGATTACAGAACGCAAAGAATCACTTTTCCGCTCTAGTGCGGGAAAAATTTTTCTGCACTCCAGATTTGCAACATGGCAACGCAAAATACTTAGTAGGTTATATGGAGCAACAGTGCAGCAAAATCAAAATGAAGTTGGTAACAGTGACTGCTGTGGCTGCTATAGGAGCAGAGGTGCAACCAAGCACAACGCGCTAATTATTATTCATTATAATATAACCAAGGACAACGAGGACTTTAGGATTTTAGGATTAAGGTTTTTATCAATAATAAAATTACACAGAAAAACATTTGATGCATTTCAGGCAATTTTACCCATAATTACCCACTTTTCATATTCAATGGTAACTGTAGGAAAAACTTAATGTGAAATACGTGCGCAAAGTACCTCTGTTGCACTCAAGAAACCATTCCGCCCTCGCCTACGGCTCGGGCGTAAACGTTTCTTCCGGTGCAGCAAACTGTAACTTTGCGCACTAGTTGCACAAATAACTATTCTTGCTTAACAAAATATAATATTAAAATATTGACTATTTTAAACGAGAATGAACAGTTAATATTACATCAACAAACCTGTATCAGCTACCGTCTATAGAAGGCATTGACAAGACAGAGGATCGTCAACGTTGTTCTGCTATCTTTCTCTACTGCCATTATAACGTGGACCTCACAATAATATCTATACTCTTTATAAAAAAGTTGAGACTTATTTTTGAATATAGGCCTACTGTAATAAATTATACACGTTATTATACGTTGAGTATAACGTTACCATCGCAAAATAATTGACCGAGCGAAGTGAGGTCTAAGATTCAAGTCGACGGTTTGGCATTTCTCTTAATGTTTATATGTTTATATGTTGCGCATTTACGGCGAAACGCGGTAATAGATTCTCATGAAATTTGACAGGTATGTTCCTTTTTTAATTGCGCGTCGACGTATATACAAGGTTTTTGGAAATTTTGCATTTCAAGGATAATATAAAAGGAAAAAGGAGCCTCCTTCATACGCCAATATTACCGTAAAAATCAGGTTATAGGATTATTCATCATAAATCAGCTGACAAGTGATTACACAGATGTGTGGAGAAGCCAGTCTATTGCTGTATTTCCATAAGGTCTATAGTTTCAATCAGGTACTTGTGGATGAGAATACTGCGTGAGGTCTACTGTTCACAGAACTACTAGTATAAAAGTAAAAAGGAGCCTCCTTCATACGCCAATATTAGAGTAAAAATCAGACTATAGGATTATTCATCATAAATCAGCTGTCGAGTGGATTATTAACTGCATGCCCCATTGAATGCAATCTTTATGCACTACCAAATGCGCATTTACGGCGCAACTATTGATTGCATGCAATTAATAACTAAAATACCATAGTTTGTCTCTCGACCTTTCTCTGCTTTGAACTCGGGCTGTCCTGTTGCCAGTATGTCTTGAAGGAGATTAGCTTTTGATGTTAGCATTTTTGATACACCAACCCCAACAGCCATTAGCCGTTTTCACACCGATATCTCACCGACACGACATACAGACAGGATTTACTCTGATGGACAGTATAAGAGGAGCCTGTTGTTTATAACTGCACGAGGTCTACTGTTCACAGAACTACTAGTGATTTTGTTTTCATTTTTCAATTCCGAAGGTTGATTCTTACTCGAGAGATACTCTCGTTTGATGTATAATTTTGTGTAATTAATGTATAATTTAATGTAACTTATAATTTAATGTATAGTTTTCCATACAGGTAGGCTAAGTGCAGGGACACACGATCCGGCGAAATCGCCGTCCGGCGTTTTCGCCGGACCCGGCGGCAATTAGAATTCAGAACACACGACAGACGGCGAAGCTTGGAACTGTGGTTTAGGCGTATTCAACCTTCTAATTTACGTTTTGCTACAATAAAAAATTGATAAGATACGAAAAAACAATCTTTTACTATTGCGATTGAATTTCCAGCTTGAATTTCACTTTAAATACTGAAATGAAGTGTATCTTACTGGTATTCTAATAGAACATAATCTCAAGAACTTATGTCGTTGTGCAAATATCAATGTGAGGACAATGTAGTTGGTGATGATGCTTGAAGCTGAAAATTAGGTCTTTTTCATAATACAAGGAGAATTGTTGTCAGGTGTACCTAGAATATGAGATAGATTGCTATACCTGAACATCGATGTATCGATACCCATCCCTACTTACAACCCTACCCTTGTAACCTACCCTTGTAACCTACCCTACCCATTTGTAACGTTACAAATGTTAATAAATAAAGAAGTGGCATGGGTGGGGACAGCGCCGTCCGGCGTTTTCGCCGGATCGTGTGTCCCTGCACATATAGTACAATGCCCTGCTACTGCTTTCCGGCGGCAAAACCGGACGGCGAAGTAGAGAATACCCGGCGATATCGCCGGATCAATTTCTCGCCGGACCGGCGTTTTCGCCGGACGGCGATGTCGCCGGATCGTGTGTTCTGCCCCATGCCTTCCTGTGTACTTCTTGCAACCGGACGGCGAAGCTTCGTCATGCAATCTTTATGCACTACCAAATGCGCATTTACGGCGCAACTATTGATTGCATGCAATTAATAACTAAAATACCATAGTTTGTCTCTCGACCTTTCTCTGCTTTGAACTCGGGCTGTCCTGTTGCCAGTATGTCTTGAAGGAGATTAGCTTTTGATGTTAGCATTTTTGATACACCAACCCCAACAGCCATTAGCCGTTTTCACACCGATATCTCACCGACACGACATACAGACAGGATTTACTCTGATGGACAGTATAAGAGGAGCCTGTTGTTTATAACTGCACGAGGTCTACTGTTCACAGAACTACTAGTGATTTTGTTTTCATTTTTCAATTCCGAAGGTTGATTCTTACTCGAGAGATACTCTCGTTTGATGTATAATTTTGTGTAATTAATGTATAATTTAATGTAACTTATAATTTAATGTATAGTTTTCCATACAGGTAGGCATACAGGTACACCATTCGGATTTTCTAAACTAAGGCTGGTCACACACCGATTAGTCAAGACAAGACATGATCAGACATGTTTAGTCACAATACTTCACATTGTTGCTTATGGAGTCATGTCTAATTGCAATGACTAATCAGTGTGTGTTGCGTCATAAGCAGCAATGTGAAGTATTGCGACTAAACGTGTCTGATCATGTCTTGTCTTGTCTTGACTAACTGGTGTGTGACTAGCCTTTTCTTATCCTGTTGATTCCAAATAATTCATTAGATATTGTGATGGTGTAAATGAAATGAAGAAATGGAATATTAAATGGAATAAAAAAGGTTGAGGAGGAGGAGGAAGAGGAGGATGACAAGGAGGTGGAGGAGGAGGAGGGAAAGTTGAGAAGGAGGAGGAGAAGGTAGAGGAGGACGAGAAGGAGGAGGTGACGGAGGAGGAAAAGGAGTAGATAGAGGTGAAGGAGCAAGATGATGATAAGGAGAAGTAGAAGGAGGTGGTGGAGAAGAAGGAGTAGGAGGAGGAGGAGGAGGAGGAGTATGAGGAGGTGGAGGAGAAGGAAGTGTACCACCATGACTCTTGTACACCTGCAGACTAGTGAAACAATAGAGCTTGTAAAATAGGTAATAAAATTTGCTGTGAAAATTGACACTAGTACAGTATAGAAGCAATGAATTGCAAATAGATAGGCTTGAACTATTGAAGCGTTATATGATTATAGGAGTCTTGTATGTTTCCAGTCTAAAGGTCACTAAAAGATCAACAATAAACTATTATTTTAGTAACTTGTAAAGAAACTATAATACAGTGAGGTCCACGTTATAATGGCAGTGTTTGTTTAGCAATGGTTTTGCTATCCTTGTCTATCATTCAACAAAGCGGATAGCGCTATCTCTTTCTCGATTTGCTCTGTTGTCAGATTGTTTTTTAACAAAGTAGAAATATAATTAATTAACAGAATATTCAATCTTGATTATGAAATCACAGAAAAATATAATTTATAGCTTAATAAAATATAATTGATTATTTAAAACAAGAATGAACAGTTAATATTAGATCAATAAACCTGTATCAGCTACCGTCTATAGAAGGCATTGCTAGACAGAGAGGATCGGCAACGTTGTTCTCCTATCTTTCTATAGATAGATTCTATAGATACATTTATCATCAAAGTTTGATGTAACTTAGCCTACATGGAAATAAAATAAATAAATAAATATGAAAACTTGTATGAATTTAAAAGTAACTATCTTCATTGGTTGAGTATAAATCGTTCGACAAGACAAGACAAAAATTGTCCTTGTTTCGGATGGACGCGTTAAGCCGTCGGTCCCGGCTGCCTAAAAAGCAGTCGTTAGGTGATGTGAGAGGCCCTGAAATTGATCAGTTGCGACCTGAAAACTCTGACACTAGACCTCAGCCGGCCAGGTCATACGATATTATTATTACGATAAATTATAGTAAATTTATTGACCGAGCGAAGTGAGGTCTAAGATTCAAGTCGACGGTTTGGAATTTCTCTTAATCTTTAAATGTTTAAATGTTTATGTGTTTATATGTTGCCGCCATTTTGTCACACCGTTGAGTGGAAGGAGACTGTCTAGCTGGGCCAATGGCAGGCGTTCATGCCCTTGACCAATAGCAGTACTCGCCTATCAGTATAAATTCTGCTGCTCTTGTATTTAGTTGTAGTTTATCAGATTGACAATGGTGTAATAACCGAAACCGGTCTTTCCAAGTATCAATAAATCTGTGGTTTTTGACAATTTCTTAGACTTTTTCATTCAACAAAATCTTAATAGATTCTCACTTCATGTATGATAGATATAAGATTATATTATATAATAATGATTAATTCAATTTGTAAAACCTATCATTCATGTAATGTGAGAGAAAATTGAATGAAAAAAAATTATTATATCAAAGTTTGAACAGATAATCGTCCGTTTTTGGAAGGAGATTCAAAAATTTTATTTCAATTAGTACTGAAAATGATGAACTGAAGGTTTAGGAAAATTTCTTGTTATACAAGGGATAAGAGTTTTGATCAATTTTTTATAAGGTTAATAAGATGTAATTATATTCAATAAGCTTCTATATAATAAGATAGAGTAGGGTTGTGTTTGTTCGTTTGTTCGCATCAAAACATGTCAACTTGTGGATTGCATAACGGAAAAACGGGAATGATTTAGATCTCCAAATTTTGCACATATATTCCAAAAATATCAATCTCGTTCACCTGGAAGCCCAAATTTTAATTTTCTTTCTAGATTTTTCAGAATTAATGTTTAAATTTCATTAATGGTACATTCGATTTCATTAAAAAATCACCAAATCATATGGTCTAAATTAAAAAAGGTATCTGTTTCCATAATGCTTTCTACCTGAAAAACATAGTTTTAAAACTTCGTTTTCCTGATGCGATGTCTAGGCCTACACGTGGCATGGATTATTGATTTTTCAGCTAGAACAATTTTTGAGAAAAATGCTAAATAAACGTCTACAGTTTCATCAATGCTGTATCGGCAATATGAAAACGCATGCAGTTAATATGTCTTTCAATGAAGGTGTTGTTATTTACATAAAGAAATTATATTCTTCCATTTTTATTCAATTAAAATTTCAAAATTATTCGAGCCCTGATAGAATGACTGACTCACTGTACATTGGCCTATTTTGAATTCTTCTAGATATCATTACGTCAAGTTTTAAGAAAGACCCTTGCGAAGCACGGGTTACCTGCTAGTAGTTCTATATTAACATATGTATGGACATTTTTCAATTACAATTTATTTATTCATTTATTGTATAAAATACTATAATCATAATACAATTATGACATTGGAGGAAAAACTAGGCTGAGCCTGTACTATTTCTCTCCAAAAATTTTGATAAAATGTTGATGTTGTCCAAAAGATAAGGTTATGTAATCACACACTGCTTCGTCACTTGATTTTCGGTCCAAGAATGATGATTTAAAATTTTGAATTTTGAAAGTTGATTTTATACTCTAAATAAACTACAGAATGTATCACAATAAATTAAAAACTTTAGAAATATTGCATTTCTTCAATTAAGAGAATAAGAAGAATATACATGCTAAAAGACGAACTTTAAACCCTTAAAAACAACCCTTAGAGTTAAAATATTGCCAAAAGATTTCTTAGTGCGCCTCTAAAGGGCCAACTGAACATACCTACCAAATTCGAACGTTTTTGGTCCGGTAGATTTTTAGTTCTGCGAGTGAGTGAGTGAGTGCCATTCCGCTTTTATATATATATATATAGATAAGCTTCTTTAATAAGATTAATACGATTTTTAAAAAATCCTCAGAAAAACGATTGAAAATCATTGCATTTTTGCATGAAAGCCTATTATTACTATCGTGGGTTTCTTCTTGTCTTTATCTTCATTGTTTCTTTCTTGCTCATCATCTTGTTTAGTATAGGCTATAAGTGAACACCTGTGGACAGTAAAAATATCGAAACCAGCAGTAAATATCGAATGATCGATTATCGAGAGCAGTGAAGTCGATCATTGACTACCAACTATCGAAAATTGGGCTCTAACAATATTTTTACAGCCCGTAAAACTCAGGACTAAACTATGGATTACTTCAGTCCTTACTTCAGTGCACACAAGATAAACTTGCAACAATTTTATACTACTGCCTGTTTTTGTTCTATCTTCTGGAGGATCTCAGTTCGTCAAGTTCTCAGATCATCAAGTAGCTGCTTTGATAATTTCCAAAACAGATACTCAAACTCATGGGAAGTTTAGCTATTCAGTTCGTCAAGTTCTCAGTCCATCAAGTACCTGCTTTGATAATTTCCAAAACAGATACTCAAACTCATGGGAAGTTTGGCTGTTCAGTTTGTCAAGTTCTCAGTCCATCAAGTACCTGCTTTGATAATTTCCAAAACAGATACTCAAACTCATGGGAAGTTTGTCAAGTTCTCAGTCCATCAAGTACCTGCTTTGATAATTTCCAAAACAGATACTCAAACTCATGGGAAGTTTGGCTGTTCAGTTTGTCAAGTTCTCAGTCCATCAAGTACCTGCTTTGATAATTTCCAAAACAGATACTTAAACCCATGGGATGTTTAACTATTCAGTTCGTCAAGTACCTGCTTTGATAATTTCCAAAACAGATACTCAAACTCATGGGAAGTTTGGCTGTTCAGTTTGTCAAGTTCTCAGTCCATCAAATACCTGCTTTGATAATTTCCAAAACAGATACTCAAACTCATGGGAAGTTTGGCTGTTCAGCTTGTCAAGTTCTCAGTCCATCAAATACCTGCTTTGATAATTTCCAAAACAGATACTTAAACCCATGGGATGTTTAACTATTCAGTTCGTCAAGTTCTCAGTCCATCAAGTACCTGCTTTGATAATTTCCAAAACAGATACTCAAACTCATGGGAAGTTTTGCTGTTCAGTTTGTCAAGTTCTCAGTCCATCAAGTACCTGCTTTGATAATTTCCAAAACAGATACTCAAACTCATGGGTAGAGTTTAGCTATTCAGTTTGTCAAGTTCTCACTTTATCAAGTACCTGCTTTGATAATTTCCAAAACAGATACTAAAACTCATGGGAAGTTTAGCTATTCAGATCGCCAAGTTTCAAGGCATCAAGTTCTTGTTGAAGGCTGAAACCATAGAGAGAAGATATCATAAGAAGAATTCATAATGAGAAAGATATTTTGGAAAAGGATAGAGCTACTGCTTTGTCTAATGACAGACAAGGATAGCTAACTAAGGCTGTGCAAAGGCTTAAAATAAACTTTCCACTGGTGATATTTTTCAAAGTTTTTCGATTTGTATATCATGAAGCTATCAAAATGAAAAGTTTTCTCAGGAAAACATTTTTTTTTACGACCATTACTTTTTGAGATATGAGCGCCTAAAGTTTAAATTTTTGGGACAGAACATTTCAAGTTCGGTATTACATTACATTCATTATATACATTACATTATATTATATTACATACATTACATTACATTATATACATTTCATGGTATTATTGACTTTATAGAACAAAACTTTTCTGAAAATATTGATTTTTGAGAAAGTTATTCATTTCACCAGAAATGATCAAATAACTCAACTAAAAGTTTCTGAAAATATTGAGTTTTGAGAAAATTTTTCAATGTACCAAAAATAACTCAACTAAACGTTATTTTGGTCATTTTTAGTAAATTGAATAACTTTCTCAAAAATTGATATTTTCGGAAAATTTTTGTTTTATTAAATCAACAATACCATTAAGAGCCTATCCTTTAAATCTCATAGATTAATCTCTTACCGAATTTGCAATGTTCTGTCCCAAAACTTTCAACTTCAGTCGCTCATATCTCAAAAAGTAATGATCTGAAAAAAATGTTTTCCTGAGAAAACCTTTTTCATGTTGATAGCTTGATGATATACAAATCGAAAAACTTTGGAAAATATCACCAGTAGAAAGTTTATGTTTAGCCTTTGAACTCATGGAAAGTTTAGATATTCAGTTCGTCAAGTTTCAAGGCATCAAGTTCTTGTTGAAGGCTGATACCATAGAGAGAAGATAGCATAAGAAGAATTCATAATGAGAAAGATATTTTGGAAAAGGATAGAGCTACTGCTTTGTCTAATGACAGACAAGGATAGCAACACCAATGTTAATCAGGTGCTGACTTCTGACTATATAACGTGGATCTCACTATAGAACTAGAACAACCAAAACATGATACGGAATCAACACAATATGATACAGTATCATCTCAACTTGTGTATCAAGGTTTGTGGAATGATAGACAAGGATTGCAACACCAATGTTACGGTAATCAAATACTGCCATTATAACGTGGACCTCACTATAGTGTTCATCATTACGAATTTTGATACAGTAATAACACAAAATGATACAGTATCACCACATATGATACAGTATCATCTCAACTTGATACACAACATCATAATTTGATACACAACAGGATAGAGCTATATGTTTTGTCTAATGACAGACAAGGATAGCAACACCAATGTTAATCAGGTGCTGACTTTATAACGTGAATTCTCATCATAGGTGAAATGTGAAATTTATCAACGTATGAAGCTGGGATTCGCACACAACAGTGAACAGTGAAAATATGATTTGCATGCGTTCTTATGGGATTATTCATACTCACTCAGCCGGGCTGAGTGAGAACAGTCCTATTAAAACTCATGGAAATCATATTTTCCTACAGTTACGTTGAAAAGTGGCCATTGCTGCACTGATTACAGAACGCAAAGAATCACTTTTCCGCTCTAGTGCGGGAAAAATTTTTCTGCACTCCAGATTTGCAACATGGCAACGCAAAATACTTAGTAGGTTATATGGAGCAACAGTGCAGCAAAATCAAAATGAAGTTGGTAACAGTGACTGCTGTGGCTGCTATAGTGAGCAGAGGTGCAACCAAGCACAACGCGCTAATTATTATTCATTATATATTATAACCAAGGACAACGAGGACTTTAGGATTTTAGGATTAAGGTTTTTATCAATAATAAAATTACACAGAAAAACATTTGATGCATTTCAGGCAATAATTACCCGTAAACGTTTCTTTCGGTGCAGCAAACTGTCACTTTGCGCACTAGTTGCACAAATAACTATTTCACTGTTGTGTACGCATCCAGCAAAAGTATTTCTGCTATAGTGAGGTCCACGTTATAATGGCAGTGTTTGATTATCAATGGTATTACTATCATTGACTATCATTCAATAAATTAAATAATGCAAAATTTCCAAAAACCTTGTATATACGTCGACGCGCAATTAAAAAAGGAACATACCTGTCAAATTTCATGAAAATCTATTACCGCGTTTCGCCGTAAATGCGCAACATTTAAACATTCAAACTTTTGAACATCAAGAGAAATGCCAAACCGTCGACTTGAATCTTAGACCTCACTTCGCTCGGTCAATAAACTTACTATGTTCTGAATCTCGTGAGAATCGTTAGAGCCGTTTTCAAGATCCGGTGAAATACAAGCATATAAACATCTAAACATATAAACAGAAATTGCTCGTTTAATAGTACAGGATTGATAAGACAAGGATCGGCAACGTTGTTCTGTTATCTTTCTCCACTGCCATTATAACGTGGACCTCACTATAGATGTCATAAACATATTCAATCCATATCTGTTGAGTAAATGAAGGTGTAATGGAGCCTTAAGAACCTGGGGCCTGTTTCATAAAATACAGGGCCTGTATTACAGGACTTATAAATTAAAATTTACAATCCTGTAAAATTATGTTTCATAAAAATAATGCTACACTAGTTAAATCACCTGTAATATTCGCCTGTATTACAATTGCTTTATTTTAAATTAATGATTTCATTGGCCAGCGAGCCTAATATAAGATCTGAACAAAGTGCTACTTAAGATGTTTTGGTGGAAATAGTTATTTGTGCAACTAGTGCGCAAAGTGACAGTTTGCTGCACCGAAAGAAACGTTTACGCCCGAGCCGTAGGCGAGGGCGGAATGGTTTGTTGAGTGCAGCAGAGGAACTTTGCGCACGTATTTCACATTAAGTTTTTCCTACAGTTACCATTGAATATGAAAAGTGGGTAATTATGGGTAAAATTGCCTGAAATGCATCAAATGTTTTTCTGTGTAATTTTATTATTGATAAAAACCTTAATTTATTGTGAAATTGAATAAAAATGTTGTGGTTGGTTATAAGTGATCTACTTAAGCTGGTTGCACCTCTGCTCACTATAGCAGCCACACCAGTCACTCTTACCAACTTCATTTTGATTTTGCTGCACTGTTGCTCCATATAACCTACTAAGTATTTTGCGTTGTCATGTTGAAAATCTGGAGTGCAGGAAAATTTTTTCCCGCACTAGAGCGGAAAAGTGATGCTTTGCGTTCTGTAATCAGTGCAGCAATGGCCACTTTTCAACGTAACTGTAGGAAAATCCACATTATCAAATTTCTGACGATGGACAGATTGCATTCATGCAGGAAAATAACAACTATGTTAATCATAAATAGTTGAGAAATTATAATAGCTACTTAACTTATTATAACAGTTATGGAAGTAGTAATGTTTCAAGAAAAGTTAATTATCAAATGTTAATAATTAAATTAACGACATTAATAAAATTTGTTTAATAAAAAACATAGAACATTATAGACGTACATTTTCTGAATATTTCTAATAACGCTTTACTGAGGAAATCTTAATCTAAACCGTTTATTATATTGATAAGTGTCCTGCATCATATTGTATGAAATTCTGTCCTTGTAAATTCTTGGCCTACGAATAATGAATAAAATGTTTAATTCCCAAAAAAACTAAAACTACAACATCAATTACACAAAATATTAGATAAATTACAATATTACATACAATAGTTAGTTACAAAAAATTCTTATAATGTGTCCTCTACTTGTTTAGTTTTTTCTGTGTGGAAATTGACCTACTCCACTATGGCGTACCATGTTCTAGAGTAGGTTTTGTTAGTTTTTTGTGCGTATTATTAATTAGTTAGTGTTTAGTAAGTCATTAGGTGGTTAGTTATTATATGAAATGATGTTTTCTATGTTCTGTCTTCCTTTGCTCATCAACCAATTGTGTACTATTGTTTTGAACTTCCTAGGATGATTAATCTGTTTAAAGTTTGCAGGAAGTAGATTATATAATTTCGGTGCTAAATGATTGAAATGTCTCTGGTATAGTGCCTTCCTTGCAACACTGGTGATGAGAAGATTCCTGTATCTGGTGTTGTGGTTGTGGTTTCTGGTTTGGAATAACATAACCATCTTTACTAGAACTGGTACTATTATCTTCATCCATCTAACACGTTGCCTTTACAACAAAATGTCACTTTTCAAGATTTTACCTACACTTGTAAAAGTTTTAGGATGGTCTAAATAATGATAGAAATAATGATCAACATCTTACAGGTCCAGTAATACAGGAAGTTTCTATTTATGAAACACAACAAAGATAAAGTCCTGTATTATTTACTTCTAATACAGGCAAATGACTTCTAAATTGTTTTACAGGGAAAATTGTTTATGAAACACAAACTTTCAATTTTTACCTGTAATACAGGAACTTTTCCTGTAATACAGGACTTGTAACTTTTATGAAACAGGCCCCAGTGGTCTACTTTCAATATTTAATGTAAAATTATCAGAACTCTGTGGTCTCAGGAACATAACATGAAAAAAATAACCGTCAATGACTTTGTACGTGGGAAACAGGACATGAAGACGGAGAGGAGAAGAAGAAGAAGAGAGAGAGGGAATGAGAGTGTGTAAGTGAGAAGGGGAAGGATATCCCCTATGTCAATTTCGGACAGGATATGCTTACAGCGACCCATGTTTTTTTTTTGTTTTTGAAAAGGCTTCAATGCAAACTGCTACTAGTTGCAACATGTTACGTTAATTCTCGAAAAACTAGTTTAATTATTAACTGTTTCAACTAGTTGAAATTGTCAACTGATTCAACTAGTTGTAATATTGTCAACTATTTATAGTGAGGTCCACGTTATAATGGCAGTGGAGAAAGATAGGAGAACAACGTTGTCGATCCTCTGTCTTGTCAATACCTTCTATTGACGGTAGCCGATACAGGTTTATTGATGTAATATAAACTGTTCATTCTCGTTTGAAATAATCAATTATATTTTATTTAGCAAGAAATTATATTTTTAAATAAATTCATAATCGATTTTAATAATTAAGATGAAATATTTTGTTAATTAATTATTAATTCTACATTGTTGAAAGACGATCTGGCAACAAAGCAAAGCGAGAAAGAGATAGCGCTATCCGCTTTTTTGAATGCTAGACAAGGATAGCAATACCATTGCTAATCAAATATTGCCAATATAACGTGGACCTCACTATAGCATCCTTACCGTTCACCGTTTAACTTGTAATAATCATTTTTCTCTGTCTATATCGAGATTCACATTATAAAGTGAGCACCTGATTAACATTGGTGTCGCTATCCTTGTCTGTCATTAGACAAAACAGGTAGCTCTATCCTTATCCAACTCCGCACCGTGATTTATTCACTTTGGAGCGCTACAATCACTGAGCAAATATCACAGATCAACTATTGCCTATAAATATACTTCAACAGTGAGCACTTTTACAGTGTTGCCAGATTGGGCGTGAGTTGGTGTGAGCGAGTAGGAATGAAGTGTGAAACAGAGAGCGACTCGTTTGACAAGATTCTCTGTCAATGACTGAACACAGCATGTTGTGAGAAGGTGTGAGTGAGTGGGAATTAATTGTGCGACAGAGAGGCCCAAGATGATAAAACTTGGCTCACTAATGATGATTACTATAATTGCCATTTGTTCAGAGTTCTTTACATGAACAATCATGATCTGATCTAGGCAATGCGGTCTTACTAGAATTGATTTGACTTTAATATAATTATCATACATAAATATTATAATATTATAATGTTTAATTAATTAATAATGACTGTACACTATAGATTTAGAGAAAGCAGCGAGACTTTGAATCTCAACATTAATTAACAGTGTTTTCAATGTGATCTCCAACTTATATATGATTATAGATAAAAAATGTCTAGAAATTATTCCAGACAACAATAGCCGACTCACATTGACTCATTGACGCCATTTTGAATGATGACGTCATTATTTGCCTTGTGTCAAAGCATAGGACTTAGTTTATCTGTGGTCAAAGTCAGTGAAGCGGACAGAAGCTGACAAATACAGAAGGCGCCACTATTTCCGGTGAGGGACAACTCAGCACTCATGCGTGCTTGTCTACTCTCTCACTCTCTCTTTCTCTCTGTCTATCTTACTCACTCACTCCCTCTCACTCTCTCTCTCTCTCTCTCTCCCGGTGTTAATGGGAAGGATATTTTATATCCTTCTAAAAGAATCAACAATAATTATTTGTCGTAACACCGCCGATTTATGAAGTTACATCACATTATTAAATTAACGTTATTCTAATTGCATTTCTATATTTATTCTCATTGATTAATTATGTATACTTGGTGAAATTCGTTGAATAACTAGCATTATCGTCATTTAATGTAAATTAGTGTATAAGCCAGTAAATACTGTAACATACATAAATAAAGAAATCTAATCTAATCTAATCTCTCTCTCTCGCTCTCACTCACTCACTCACTCTCTTTCTCTCGATCATACTCTCTCTCAATCCCTCTATCAATCGCTCTCTCTCCTCTCTCATTCTCACAACACTCTCTCTCTCACACGTATTCATTCTCTCTCTCTTTCACTTTTATCTTTCTCTAGAATACTTTGGAAATCACCTGCTCAGGAAGTAGAGGTGGGTCGTTAACGTTAATCAACGTTGAAAAACTGTTTCTCGTTTAAAGGCTATAGTTACACATTTCTTAAGCATTTTTACAAGTCAGTTATTTCAAGTAAATAAGCAAATTCGTCCACTTAGGGCTAGCGTTCATTTTCAACAGTGGCGAAAGGAAATGTTTTCTTGGTTAGGAAGAACACTTGGTTTAAAATTTATATAAAAGCCACCAAAGACCTTAAAGATGCATATGACAGTTTTATATGTTAAACTTTGAGGTCTTTGATTGAATCTATAGACCTTATAGAAATAGACATGACTTCCTAAGAACATCTGTTTAATCCACTTGTCAGCTGATTGATTATGAATAATTCCATAGTCTGATTAATCCTATATTCAGAGTAGATGATATATATATATATATATATATATATATATATATATATATATAATATATATATATATATATATATTATATATAGTGATATAAGAGTTTGGAGGAATTCCTTTTCTTTTCATATTATCCTTAAAATGAAAAATTTCAGAAAACCTTGTGTAGCCTATATATCGACGCGCAGTTGAAAAAGGAATATTCCTGCCAAATCTCATAGAATTCTATCAACGCGTCACATACAGACAGACAAAAGAAAATCCGAGTTGAAACATAGACCTCACTACATTCGGTCAGTAATAAGAAGATATTCTTCATCTTCACTCTTATTGCCCCAGCCTAAAGAACACTCTCATACAAAATTTAGAATAGATTGAACGAATTTAAAGAACTGATAAACGAGATGGGAGAGTTAAAAATAGAAGAAGAAAAATTGAGAGACGCTATAATTTCGAAAACCTACACAAAATTAATGGAATCTCAGAGTTACAGAAAAAGTTGTAGCCTCTAAAAAATGAAATAAAATTTGAAGATAGTGGGAAGCTATCTTAATGGAATACTTTGGTTAAGTGCTGACTGGAGCGCTTAGTTCTTCTTTTTCATATTCTTCTTCTTCTTCTTCTTCTTCTTCTTCTTCTTCTTCTTCTTCTTCTTCTTCTTCTTCTTCTTCTTCGTCTGTACCACTCTTGCTTTTAAGATGTCGGTCCTAAACCTCGACTCTTATCAGTTTTCTCTTTCTTCAAAATAGTTCCTTCTTCTTCATTTTCTTGTCACATTCCGCCTACGTATTTTTTTACTTTCTAACCTCTTTTTCTCCTTCTATTTCTCTGTATCACTTCTTTTGAAGTGTCCTTAAAACCTCAACAATTTTCATCTTAAACATATATTATTTCCATCATCTTCTTTTTCATGTTCTTCTTCCTTTTTTTCTTCTTCTCCTTCTCTTTGCTCTTCATTTTCGTCTTCTCCAACCTCTTATCTTTCATCCACCACGTTCTTTTACACCTTCTTATTTTACTCTCTTTCCTTCTAGTTCTATGTTTTTCAATTCAATTCAATTTATTAATGTCAACAAAAAATTGATATACAATTCATACTTACAAACATAAAATACAAATTCTTTATAAAATAATGAATATTTACATAAAATATCATATTCTAAATAATATTGTTGCATCCCTCTTTAAGCAAAGCTTGTGATGAGGGATGGTGTATCTCTAGAATGTTGGATAGCATAAGATAGTCTACTAATATACATCGTAAAAATCAGATGTACATCAAGCTTTCATCTTATCCCAATTTGTTTGCTTTCAAAACCTCTGTCATCTATTACAATCTATCATTTTTATTTATTATTTATTTTTTGCCACACTGCACAGAAAGCAGCTGTTTTCCAGTCCCTACGTAGATCTGAAAGACATTGTTTGCAGACGACTCTCGCCTGAAGTCAAAACAGGCCGGAAAGAGTACGCTTTCCAGCCGCTAACATGAAACTAAGAAAGGTGATCAAAAAACAGCTGATCAAAAAACTTTTCATTATTTGTGTTCATTATTCAATAATTAAAACATTTATAATAATATCATCTTATTGTCATTTGAAAGAATAAAAAAGTATAAACTCAACCTCCCACATAATTGAACATCATCTTTTAGGTTATTTAGACAAATCAGAATAGAAAATAAAAATACTTGGACAATTTCCTGATATTCAGATTACCTCAGATTTGCTATAGCTATCACTTAACACTTCTGCTTTCGGAAGTACTTAGTAAACAAACTATTCTCATATATATATTATATATATATATATATATATTATATATATATATTATATATATATATATATTGTTTATTTTTGTGTGTGGCGAAAAATAGCGTTCGCACCAAGGGCAAAAATGTTTTTCCGGCTCTCAATCTTTTCTAGTTCTCGGCCTATGGCCTCGGACTTGAAAACCGATTTCGAGCCGGAAAAATCTCATTTTCTGCTCTAGGTGCGAAATATACTATATTTTTACACTTGACACGGCCTTCTTAAAATCGTCGGCGCATCGTTCAGAAAAAACACAGAGGTATGAAAATTTGTAGACATATAGAGAAAATGGCGGCAATTGAGGAGTCTCCTTGATAATCGAGAATCCTCGATTTATTTATCATTTTTTCTCATCGTCTATTTTGAACAAAATAATATGGCACAGCGTATATTTAGATACATCTTCAGAAACACTGAAAAGAAGAAAGAAGTAGGTGGATGTGAAGAAGAGGAAAGGGAAAAAGAGATACTAAAAATTTGGAAGAGTATAAAATATAATAGAAGAGAAGTGAGAGGTGGGAAGTGGAAGTAGGAGAAGAGAATGAACAGTAAAAATGAAGTGACAGAATAGGACAAGATGGAGAGGAGGAGGGGGATGAGTAGGAGGAGAATGAGAAGGTAGAGGAGGGAAAGGAGGAGTTGGAGGAGGAAGAGGAGGAGGAGGAGGAGGAGGGGAAGAAGGTGAAACATGAGGGCAAGTAGGTGGAAGAGGAGGAGGAGGTAGAGGAGTTGGTGAAGTAGGAGGAAGAGGAGAAGGAGGAGGAGGAGGAGGAGGAGGAGGAGGAGGATGATTTGGAGAGGTACCAGTAGGAGGAGGAGGTGGAGAAAGAGGTGTAGAAGAAGAAATACACTGTGGAAATATTAGTATTAAATGGGAGGATAAGAATTGAAAGTTATGGAAGAGAAAGATGAAGAGAGCAGAGACGATGTGAGGAAGAAGAAGAAGAAGAAGAAGATGAACAAGAAGGGAAAAATAAAGATTATGAACAAGGTGGAAAAAAGGAGGATAGTTAAAGAAGAAGATTGGAGCAAAGACAGAACACTGAGTCACACCAATACCAATTAGCAGTGATAAAATTCTTGTGGGTCTCAGACGCTCTGTAATCAGTACTACCAACATTAAGATAATAATATACCAGGTTTCTGCATTAGTATACCAACCTCCAGCAAGGAAATATTCACAGAACACCACACCATTTATACATCTATACATCACTGTAAAGTATGTATCTATAGTGAGATTTACTTTGGGAAAGCCTTCGACGGCAGCAATATTGGAGTTCCACCCGGTTATCTTCTGGGACCGAAATTGTTCTTTATTTTTGTCTCCACAACCTGGTGGGACCCCAGCACTTATGCTTGGAATGTCAAATTTGAGGATAATTATTTTCTGAGGGAGATGGTTATTGGGTAGGTGAATGATAATAGACCTATTAGAAACAGCTGTGCTTTCAGTGAATTAGTTTGTGTTTTATTTCTGGTTTAAAATTTTTCTCAATAACTCAATATTTTCAAGTTCTGAGAGTTTATTGAATGTAGCCTAATCATTCTATTATATTTGGTTTTTAATCAAATCAGATTCAAAATTTCAAGTTTATTTATTTCTGGACTGAAAGTCGACTTGAATCTTAGACCTCACTTCGTTCGGTCAATAAATAAATAATAGTCAATATAGACATACAAACAATTCTGCCAAATCTCGTGATCGGACAGAGAAATTAGCTCTAGCCTTTTTTTAGATTATAAAATTCTGAATAAAATGAGATCATTCGGAGCTTTCTATCTCCAATGAGTACTGAGTTATGATTTTTCAAAAATAAGAGGAATTTAATGAATTTTAGTTTTTGATCAACAATATCTTCCGATTGTTACCATTTAGATATATAACATGAGTATAATTTGTGGATTTGAGTGAAATTTTTAATATTTTTTTGTGATTGTGAAGAAAGATTTTTGTTTGGATTTGTATTTTGAAATTAATTAATCTGATAAATTCAAAATTATTGTAGTACATACATTTTTTGGACTCAAAAATAGTGTATGAATTAAGGTAACATCTTACACGACCTCTAGACTGTGTATTCCAAATCAAGGTTTAAAGCAGTTTTGGGCGAATGCCTGGTGTTTTTACCTGCATTGTATCTATTGTCTATGAATAAATTATATGAAAACATGAAATAATTCAAAATCCCTCTGGGCGTATTTTTGTGCTCTACAGTCTGAGATCAGGTAGAGCGCTCTATCTCATATAGATTTCCAGGTACACCTGACAACAATGCTCCTTGTATTGTGAAAAACTCATAATTTTCAGCTTCAACCATCATCACCAACTACATTGTCCTCACATTGATATTTCGCACAATGACATAAGTTCATGAGATCATGTTCTATGAGAATCACCCGTTAGATGCACTTCATTTCAGTATTTCCTAGTGGAGAGGCGCGCTTAAGGACACCTCAAGGATCAAAATTTCAAAAACTTATAACTTTTGATACAATTCTCAGATTTCATCGTACTACACTTCATTCTTCTCGGCTCGTCAAGGCGGTCCAAAATCATGCATCATAAGTCGAATTCGGTCAAAAAATGGAAAATTTATTGTTGAGTGTACTTGAGCTTATATTCCAATACACAAAAATGGCCAATTTCTATATTCAAAGCTGCTCTTGTGAAATACTTCTGATAAAATTTCCGAATCTAGTGAGGATGTGAGAATTGGCCCCCTCTACACATTCCAATAAATAATACTTTCGATTCCAATACAATTCGAAAGTTACAGAAGATTTTAAAAATGGCGATTTCAGTTTTTACATTTTTTCGTGATTTTACTGTTGATCAAGAGTTTCTAAAACGAGTGTGATACATGTTAAGGTGCGTACAGATATACGCGCCACGAACATGAGCAATTCACTTTTAATCAGCTGATGCCAAGCTTTTTATATCTGTATCTTACCGTTTCTATAAAAATACAGATATAATCAGCTGATTAGAAGTGAATTGCTCATGTTCGCGGCGCGTATATCTGTACGCACCTTTAGAAACTCACGATTGATTCCAAATTATAGATAAATTCATCTTCTACGAGCTCAGTTGCCTAAAATCCATCTTGAATCACTTTTACCTATCATAGAACTAACAAACCATATTCTCCATGTTCTTCTACCACTTCTTCTTCAGCTTCTTAATAATTACAGTATGTTTTCATTTAAATAAACAGGCAGCCGGGACCGACGTCTTTATGTGTCCATCGGTAGTTCTCCAGTTGAAAGAAATTCAATCATTTATCTGTGACAACCCATGCAAACTATCAATAAAAACAAATTTGTCATTTCAAATTTCTTTTTTATTTCAAATTAACATAGTAATATCCTATCCTATTCTTCTTAGTAAAAACTTTTAAGTGTTTTTCTCTCTTATAAATATAATTCTTCATTTTTCCACCTTCCTGTTTTAATATACTTACAGTCAACTGAAACTAGAGGCATGGTTTTAATACTACAAGTACAATAAAATTTTATTTAAAACAATAAAATTTTCGATAAAATAAGAGTAAAATATCAGGTGTACCAGAATTTTAAAGGAATTTTTAAACACAGTTTTCTATATTTATTGAAATTTTCTTTATGATGTTTTTCGCTGGTAGAACAGTTTTTGGAATGATTTCCTTTGGAAAGTTTAAGTTGTCATATAAATTTTCAAAAAAGAGGATTTTAAATACCTACTACAGTACTGTATAACATAAAATTCCTAGGAATATCAAAGTTTTGAATGAAAAAAATAATGATTCAACAAATTTTCCCATTCAGAAAACTCAAGACACCCAAGAAATATGTAAAGCTTTTTGAAGTTATTTAAGCTACTTCACTTGCAAATTGAAGGTTCTGTAGATTTTTTAAAACTTTGGAAATTCCAACACAAACTTCCTGGTACAACTGACTTTTCAAATTCGTTCTTTACAAACTAGAAACTTTACAACTAGAAATTCGTGAACTAGAAACGCAATTATTTAAAAATAAATAAAACATTTAAAACACCTAAAACCACACAAGCACGTCACAACACTTAGGACAATTTTTTTTTTGAAAAAAAAACTTTTCTTAATTTTTTCCCAAATTGTATTTTCCACCTTACTGACTAAACCTTATACTTCAAACTAGGGAAGTTAATTCTTATCTCAAACTTCTACAAGTAAATTTATCATTGTTCCATTTGCTAAGCCTAGCCTAAAAATCTAGATTGTTAGGTGACTACACTAATAGCCAAGCTCTAGCATTTCTAACCGAAGGATAGCTATAAACTATCCTTGTTTCTAACCTACAATTATTTTTAACTTATCTTAAGCTGATATTGCTATGGAAAGGAAAATGCAGTAAGCCAAAACAAGCCTACTATATTTATCAGCAGAAGTGTTGAGGTTATGTTTGAATTTGATCAAAAGCTAGGTTAGGTTATGTTTACGCTAAAAATTAGGATTCACATATCTAGAAGCAGATTACTCTATTATTAAAAGATAGACTACATTGAGTCTCTGGAAGACTAGAAATAGTTGAGATCAGTCCTATTTTCAGTTTGGATGAGTTATAAATTTAAAATGTTCAATAATATTGGTGAATTGCAAAACAGATGAGGATAAGCAATCATAGTGCTGGTTGCACAAAATTAAATTGTGTGATTAATTTCACAAAAGCCAATCAGAGAAGCTGTCTTATCAAAAAGGCCTTCTATGATTGGTTCTTGTGAAATTAATAGCAGTTTAAATTTAACCGGTTTTTATGCAACTGGGCCAGAGAATGATAAATTGGGAAGTGAGGTTATGTAAATGATTGGATTTATTCATTCATTTATCGTAGGCTACAGTATTTCATAACTTTCCTAGAGTTAGGTTAGGTTATGTAAGGTTAGGTATACATTTTTGATGGGGAAATATTCATTTGGTGAGTGGTTTCAATTTTTATGCCCAAAACTGCTTTAAACTGTAATTTTAAATATATGCAGCTCACAATGAAAATCAAGGTGAGGAGATATAAAAGGTAAAATTGTCATCAGCTGTTTGTAGTTTTATATTAGCTTGATGACATTGGGGCATCCAATTTCATTGTTATGGATGGTTCAGTCACAAAATAAGCTTGACAGGTGAAAATCATGATTAATTGTCCTAACAGATAATGCAAAACTCAATTCCCCTTTCATGTATATTTTATTTTCATCTACATTTTGTTCATTTGTGAATCGTTTTTAAAAGTTATAGCTAGAAAAATAATTTGTATGACTTATGTTGGCGGGGAGTCCCTTACGGGCTGGTCCCATCACGCCTCAATATATAATTTGAGCCATCAATGGGCCTTACAACTGTTATACCTACTTCAGCTGGGACCAACAGTTTAAAGTGCCCATCCAATAACATGGGAGATACCTGGTTAAAAAAGTTTGGTAATGAGAGGGTTTGAACCCGGGACCTCTTGGATGAGCACTCTATCCACTAGACTACATTTATGAAATATGATGGGTGATGCATACACTTCTGCTGATATTGAAACTAATGATTCTTTAATCGGTAGCTAGAGTGTGTAATTACTATTATAAAGGCAGATTGGGACATTTTAAAATCCCTAAAACAAGCAGGCAACTCCTGAACACTCAATTAAAAAATATAAGTTGGAAACTCTTATTGTAATGCTTGGCCTTTCTTACAATATTTGCAATTTACAAAAATTTGTATCATCTGCTAATACTATATCTTATCTTACATCTCAATCATTATTATTATATTGTATTAATGAAATTACAAGAAATACATCAGAATTGTTCTGGTAAAATTTGTATCTTGATTTGATACAAAATACCATTCTCATTATTCCTGATTCTTATTTTCAAATCTCATTAAATCTATCATTAAAAACTAGCAGCTGAAATCTAAATGGTTCATCCACCATACTTAACAATTAAACTTAACCTAATAAACCTTATTTGATACCTTAATTATAATCCAATGTATTTACAATTTTCTCATTCAAAATGGATCCTACTATTGATTGACCTCTGATTTTTTCCAGCATCACCTCTAAATTCTAAAAATTGTCTATTTTAAGGTTAAGCACAAATTTTTGCAAATTTCAAATT
Source organism: Nilaparvata lugens (assembly GCF_014356525.2). Taxonomy (NCBI): domain Eukaryota; kingdom Metazoa; phylum Arthropoda; class Insecta; order Hemiptera; family Delphacidae; genus Nilaparvata; species Nilaparvata lugens. Next base: position 6,584,878 of record NC_052517.1, on the reverse strand, counting down.
CTACCATGCCCCCAAATATTTTTCAAGTTAAATAAAAATTGTCATCATTCTTAAACTTGCAAGTTCATTACATGCTACTTATTTTACAAATTCAAATATACCTAGCCTAGATTTAAATTTTCAGAACTTGGCGCAAATTTAACTGATTATTTGGATTCACTTGGTGAAATCAAATAGAATACATAATATGTGAGAAGAGTTTGAAAAACATGATTTTCTATTTAAAAATTCCCAATTTCCATTATATTCTTCTAAATGCTCGAATAGATCAGCTTGTGGCACAAACGTATCTACTTTTGAACAAAGTAGCTTTTTTCGCATTTCATCTATTTAACATGTCTGATACAATTTGAAAATGTATATCAATACAATTTGAAAGCACATTTTCCAAGGACAAGTCAATATTGTCAATTAAACTTGAATGCTGTTTCTAGGACACACTTCAAAATTAATAATATGTGTACTGATTTAACCAGTCGGAACCAGACCTAGGAAACACATTTCCTCAAGAAATTAGTTAAATAGAAATTCATGCAATTCAAATTCCCTCCACTCAACAACTCATCTCTATAAAATATAGAAAATGTATAACAAAATAATTTCAAATATACATGAAAATTTTCTTAGGACAAGACAAATCTACTCCTATCTTCCACATACTATATATTGCAAAACTAAGACAGACAAACACATACAATGTACAATTCTACAAAAATCAATAATTCTTTGTAATGTTTTAGTATCAAGTTGAATATAATATAATGTATCAAGTTTAAAAAAATATATAGGAATCAGATGTATATATTGACAAGAGTTGTGTATTATTGTGATAGTATTCTGTAGTGTCAACCTTCCTAACCATGAATGAATTTACAAATATGTAGTTTTTGTGATGATCTCTTTTACTTAGACTATTTCAAAATGAACTCATTCACTCTTTGAAAATGTATCATATTTTCTTAACCTGATTAACTTACATTATTACTAGATTTTATCTTACTATAAGAGAAATCACTAACCTACAATCTCAACTAGATTCAAAAAATGCTGAAATCCACTTCTATGATCTTCTACATCTACTGGAAAAATGGAGAAGAGAATTTTGTTTGAATTTCAAATGCTTAACCTATATTTACAGACCCCACCGGGACACCATTTTGTATAGCAATGTTGGTAGATCTTATCCCAATATTCTCTGGTGTTTCTTATAGAAAAAAGTGCAATATCCTGAAGAAGTCATGTCCTGCATAAACTTTTCAATCTTGGACTAATACTTTCTAACACCAATTACTCTGTCTTATTTTTAGACCCTTAACATGTCAGCCTATCTTGTTTGGAATTATTGTATATTATACAACATTCATGTCGGTATGATTTGTGTATACTGATTATCAAAATATCAATATTTACAATTATTCTTGTCTGTATTCCTTAAGGGTAAGTGGAAGTCTATTAATGTATCTTCCACTTTAAGTCGTCATCAATGTAAGTGTATTATGTTGAAGAAATGGACTGAAAAAAATCCAAGGGCCAGTTTCTGAGCTCGGGATTTAGCTAAGTTCTAGACTTTAAACAGCTGGAGTCAGAAAATTGGCTTTCCAAAATGGGGCGTAGTCGTAGTCATAGTCAAAGACACGTTCAAATTAAATTTCAAAAACTAGAAAATTAAATACAAAATAACATAAAGGAAAAATAGTGTAAAGTTTCAGCTATTTTTAATTATTTAGGAATGTTTCATTTCATCAAGGAAAAACATTTTCTATTATAGAAATGAGAAAATAAAGATTTATTTTGCAGCAACAATTTACTGCGACTACACCCTGTTTTGGAAAGCTAATTTTCTGACCCCAGCTGTTCAAAGTCTAGAACTTGGCCAAATCCTGAGCTCAGAAACCTGCCCTAAATGTTTTAGAAGAAAATGGGCCAGATCTAATGCAAAATCTTTGAGCATATTTTAGTTATCAAGATCTAATAATCAAATGACTATCATTAATTGAAAATATAAATGAAATGTTTGTAATACAGACTTTTGTTTCTAATACAAAATAGGTGAATTTAATATGATAACTTCTTCTGATGAAATTTGAAAACTATTAGATAAGAAAGGTTGGTTATAGCACAATCTCTTCAACTATGTAGTAAATCATTTCACTTTACTGAGACAATATTGACTTTCTGACCCTGAAAATATCCTCTCCCTTAAAGAAAAAAAGAGTGAATCAAAAGTAAACCAGTTCACTCCTGGGTTGGCGGTTACTTCTACATTGAAGGTCAAGGTTTTTCCATCAATCTCTACAAAATACTGAATAGGTTGTGCTAGAACCCACATTTTTTATCTACTCAAACTAATCATAATTTAATTTGCTAAACAATAGTAGTCATTCAATGGTGAATTTTATGCCAAATTATTAAAAATCCATTTTGTGTATAATAGCCTACTATTGTACTTGAAATTATATTCTAGTGTGTAATGTTGTATTTTGTAGAAAAAGTTTCCTAGTTGAAACTTAAACAAAATAATTTCTACTTAGTTTCAGACTGGTTTTGAAAATGTGTAACATGCCTTGATTTGTGATCAATTAAAGCCTGTAGGTCTCTTTTGTTATTTTCGAGAGAATGTTTCAAAATGAAAAGTTGTGAAACCAAATCATAATTAATTTCAAGATTAAATTTTGCTCAATTCCTTTATAATGTGAAATCTCAAGTGAATTTTATGTATGAAACAGTCAAGATTTGTAAATTTTGAGCCAATTTTTGAATATATTGAAAAATTACTTATAAACAAAGACCATCGAGAGAAGTATTATGTTCACATTAAAAAACCTGTACATATATGGTGATCCATGTAGACAGTTACTATTTATGTTAACACCAACTTTACACCAAGTTAAAAAAATAAATTTGATATTTCTAAATAATTTAATACTATGACGTCCTTAGTTTTCCTTTATGTTATCAATTTATTTACCTCAAATTCCAATTTATTGATTTTCTATTATATTGGTTTGCATTTTCAAAAACGTGTAACTATGTTTACTTATGATTCTGTTTTAGATAAAAACATTCAATATCTTTATTTTGTTTCTTGACTACAACAATACAACAACACAGAGATCTTTTTACAAATAAACATACACATCCTTGCACCTTCTGAATAATATTTTCATAAAAAATATTCGTCATTTTGTTTTTAAATACTATCTCAACTGTAACAATATATTAATAGACATCGATAATAGAAATAATGGATGATAGAGTAGAATGGAGATAATTAGAGTAAGAGAGGCTAATTAGAATAATCAGTAATAAAATTTTGGCACTTCATCATGGAACTTTTTCATTATTATAATACATATTTATTTACTGTATATAATACATTTTTAATATAAGATGTTTCATGTTTTATATATAATATCAAGATGGGAATGACGTACACATTTAAGGTTCTACATTATTTAAAGTGAATAAATAGTTTCAAGATTGATAGATGACATATTAAGGAGAAGTTAAAATCAGTTTAAATTACTTGAAAGACATTATTAACCAGTTGTACAGTATCATACAGAATAATCGGTTTCTAATCATTGATTAAAAACCGAAATTTTGAATAGTGATCTTATGTGCACTCAACAGGTTATGCATTTAAGGCTGGGCAAAGGCTAAAATATACTGGTGATATTTTCCAAAGTTTTTCGATTTGTATATCATCAAGCTATGAAAATTAAAAAGGTTTCTCAGGAAAAAATATTTTTTCTACAACTGCACGTAAAAAAAGAATTTACATACTCAATTCTCCTCGTAAAACAGCTTACTTCTGAGGAGAATCTACTTTTTCGCTTGCTAACCATCTGCACATGCGCAGTAAATTTTATTTACGCTCACAAATCATTCGCGCATGAGCAGAAGTTTCTTTACGCTCGCCAATCAGCTGATGGTAAGCAGCTCGGCAAAAGGTCAGATCTTAACCTAAAAAGTTGGTAATTGTAACTCTGCCGATATAAGTAATTTAAGAGGTTTGGGCAGTTGTAGAAAACATTTTGTATGCAATTCGCGCGTAATGCTTCTTTATTGCTCTTGCAAAATTATCATGCTCCTCTTCGCGTCGTGTGTTAACTGTTTTGCGCGAGCGATAAAGTCGCGCATTACGTTCTTAATACATAAATATCTATTTCCGATTATTACTTTTTGAGATATGAGCGCTTCCTAAAGTTTAAATTTTTAGGACAAAATATTTCATATTCGGTAAGAGATAAATCCATGAGATTCAGAGGATAGATTCTTTATGGTATTGTTGATCCATTAAAACAAAAAAATTCTAAAAATATAATTTTTTTTAATTTTATTCAATTTACCAAAAATAACTTAACTAAAAGTTGTTTTTGGTTATTTTTGGTAAATTGAATAACTTTTTCAAAAATTGATATTTTTAGAGAATTCTGTTTTACTAGATCAATAATACCATAAAGAATCCATACTCCAAATCTCATGGATTTATCTCTTACCAAATTTGAAATGTTCTGTCCCAAAAATTCAAACTTTAGGCGCTCATATCTCAAGAAGTAATGATTGGAAAAATATTTTTTCCTGAGAAACCTTTTTCATTTTGATAGCTTGATGATATACAATTCGAAAAACTTTGATAAATATCACCTATAGAAAGTTTATTTTTAGCCTTTGCACAGCTAACTGATATAATATGTGTTTAAAAATATCTTCTAAGGTTTAATGTTAAACATCAATTGATTTCAGAGTAGTAATGGGATTCAATTTTTTATTTTCAGCCTCAAAGAAAGTAATGAAATTTTCACCCTAAAAAAATGTAAATATACTTGATAAAAATGATTTAAATACATTCATTGGAGTTGGTTGATTAATGATTTGCTTTCTTAGTTCCTATTTTATATCATACACATGTCAAATGCCTTGAAAAAACAAACTTGTGTCTATTTAATGGATAAAAAATTTCAAGTGACATCTATGAACAATTGTTGAGAATAAACTTAGCTGAAACCAGTTTGGTTCCCTGGCAACCAGAAACCAGATCTGGCTAGGTAACCATGGCAGGCTTGGCTAAAAACATTCTCATGAATTGTTCATAAAATATGGCTCAAAGTTGGAGGTGGTTACCATTATACAGACTATATTGATTTGACTCAACTTTGACAGCCATAAGAGAAAACTGCCTATCAGAACTCTATACAACTTGTATATTAATTTTAATCCCAACCAATTTTATTGAGAAGTTGTTAATAATAGTGTGTAAAACATAATATGTTTGAGATAATACCAGGAAAAAACTCTATAAACTATGTTTAGAATATTTTGTATTGGATTTCAAATTGATATTCCTAGGAATGTACCAGTACATTTGCTCGTACTTTGAAAGAAAAATTATGAATTGAATTTTGAGAAAGAAACAAGATACTAAATTTAATATTTTTAAAATTTTAGAAATTCTCTTTCAAAACTTAACAGTGCTATTAATTGAATTATTATATAAAACATAAAAATTTGAGGCTCAGACCAGCTGAGACAGTTTTGGATGTATGCTATAAACAAAATTATGAACAAGACATTCACAACACAATTCACAAAGACATTAAACATATATTTTTACACAAATTCAAGTAAATTTGTAAAAAAATATAATAATATCTGATGATTTGTAGATTTGTAATCATGGCAGTGTCTAGCATTGAATCTGAGTACACCTGATCAGATATTTTTCATCAAGTATTTCTTTGAATTGATTAGAAAATGAAACATTATTGCTTTCTCCAGTAAGATTTATCCTGCCAAGGAGGACCAAATTTATGAGGTTTCCATACCTCCTACTCAAGAATAATTAAGATGAATAATATTTATTTGAAGTTGAAATTTTCCTAATTGGTGATTCTCCTTTGAGGAGGGCTCCAAACCACCAAATGAGAGAATTGGTCCTCCTTTAAATAAAAATTAGGGCACAGTTTCTGGGAAACATGTTAAATCTAATGGACCTTCAATCCATTATTTATTCATAATTTACAATCAACTCAAGGACAAAGAAACAGACTACAGTCCAAAACTTCTTTTCATCCCAATTTCATAAAGTAAATTGTCCAAATAAAGGTTATGTGCAACTTTCCAATTCTTCACTTAATTTCTACATTGAAACAAAACACAAACACTTGAAACAATATTATTATCCATTACAATCCAGATTTATTGATCCATTAGATTTGATAGGGCCCAGTAACTAGGACCATAGAGAAACAATAGTGTAAGTAGATATCCCATGGTATAGGACGTTTATGTCGCAACTTTGACTGTTATCTCAAGCCGATAGTCCACGTAGTTCTTTCCCGTGAAGCTGTGTGACGCTGGTAGTCTCTCATATTGTGCCATTTCTACACTTTCACCTCAACAAAACAGTAAAAATTGACAATAATCAACAGTAATTGGCTTGAGATAATAGCAAAGGCTGCGACATAAATGCCCTATACCATGGGATATCTACTTACGCTATTGATTCTCTATGCTAGGACCCTTATTAAATTTGATAAACAATCAAACTGATATATATATAACATAGATTTAATGTACCATCAGATTCAATAAGTATCCTAGAAACCGGTTTAGGTAGGCCTGTCCTAGAAAACAGGCTAAACTGTTTATATTGAAATCAATTACAGGAGGTTGTGAAGATAGACATAAAGTTGTAGATGCTGGTCACCCATACAAATAGGGTCCAGAGTGTTTGTGACTTGATTTTACATCATGTAAACTGATCTTCAATTGATTTTCAGATTTAGAAAAGTACTGTACAATTTATTTCTGTTAGAAAAACACACAGGAATCAGAAGAAACCCAAATGAAAATCAATGAAGAAAAGGAACTAAAAATTAAAATAAAATCAGACAAATGAAAAAAATAATGCAGAATGTATTTCAAACATGAAAGCAAACAGTAAGAATGGAATAGAACTAATAATGACTCAAAATAATAGAAATCATTACAGAAATAAACAGATTTTTCTACATGCTGGAAAAATACTATCAGTTGCAGAATTGGTATCAAAGTACCACAAAATTAGCCTCCAAACATGGCTTCTTATATTGAATGTAACCCCCTAGTTCATCAATACATGAACATAATTTATCTAGTCATTTTTGGACTTAGCAATTTCTATATTATATTCAGGAGTAGACTTACATTAATTAATCAATTACTTAGCCTAATTTCAATAATTTACACATAGATCTACCTAAATCCGTTTTCTCATTCAGTTCACACAATTTCTAAATCAAAGAATATTGTTGTCAGAAGAGAAAAATAATCGACCACCTAAATTACAGACAATCAGTTCATAACACCTTCCTCACATTACCTAACACTATCACTTAAATTTAAATTCTAGATTTATGCTAAATCAATTATCTTCAATTTACAGATTACATAAATCTCTCTCTTCCAT